>NC_053430.1:36849675-36989455 GCF_007990345.1 Gossypium hirsutum | reverse complement strand
GGTCCTTATGCTTTGACCTATCACATTTCAAAATTTTCTCACATAAGTCCTATTTACTAAAATTCACCTACAATTAAACAAAATTCAAACACGAAATTTTCACACATGCACATGTACATATAATGAGCATCAATTATGACGGTTAATTATTTTTATGACTCGGTTTAGCGGTCCCGAAACCACTTCCCGACTAGGGTCAATTTTGGGCTGTCACAACTCTCCCCCACTTAAGAAATTTTCGTCCCCGAAAATCTTACCGGTAAATAAGTTTGGGTATCGTTCTTTCATCGAGCTCTCGGTTTCCCAAGTAGCTTCCTCGATCCCGTGTTTGAGCCATAGTACCTTTACTAGCGGAACCCTTTTGTTTCGCAACTCCTTCACTTCACGAGCTAGGATACGCATCGGTTCTTCTTCATAACTCATATCGGCTTGAATTTCAACCTCTGATGGGCTAATTATGTGCGATGGATCAGATCTATAGCGTCGAAGCATCGAAACATGAAAGACGTCGTGGATCTTTTCAAGTTCAGGGGGCAAAATCAATCGATACGCAACTGAACCAACTCGTTCGGAGATTTCGTACAGCCCAATGAATCTCGGACTCAACTTGCCCTTACGGCCAAATCTGAGTACCTTTTTCCAAGGCAAACTTTAAGAAACACTTTATCTCCCACCTGATATTCAATGTCTTTTCGTTTCAAATCCGCATACGATTTCTGACGATCTGTGGCTGCCTTCAGACTTTCACGATTACCTTTACTTTCTGTTCGGCATCTTTAATCAAATCAACTCCGAAAATTTTACTTTCACCGAGCTCGGTCCAAAACAATGGTGTACGGCATTTACGACCGTACAAAGCCTCGTAAGGTGCCATCTTAATACTTGATTGAAAACTATTGTTGTAAGCGAATTCAATCAAAGGTAAATACCGTTCCCATGAACTACTGAACTCGAGGATGCAACATCTCAACATATCCTCAAGTATCTGAATTATCCGCTCGGATTGACCATCGGTTTGGGGGTGAAAAGCGGTGCTAAAATGCAGCTTGGTACCCAAAGCTTCTTGCAATTTCTTCCAAAATCGTGAGGTGAATCTCGGATATCTATCCGACACGATAGAAATAGGTACCCCGTGTAATCTCACAATCTGAGAAACGTACAATTCAGCTAGTTTATCTAATGAAAAATCCGTACGCGCGAGGATAAAGTGAGCCGACTTAGTCAGTCTATCAAAACAACCCAAATCGCATCCTTCTTACTTGCTGACAATCGCAGTCCGGACACAAAGTCCATTGTGACTCGATCCCATTTCCACTCAGGTATCATGATCGGCTGAAGTAATCCTGAAGGCACTTGATGTTCCGCTTTCACTTGTTGACATATTAAACATCTTGAAACAAAGTCGGAGATGTCTCGTTTCATACCATGCCACCAAAACCGACGTTTCAAATTGTTGTACATTTTCGTACTCCCCGGGTGAATTGACATTCGGCTACAATGGGCTTCGTTCAGAATCATCGAAATGAGTTCCGAATTCCTTGGAACACAAAACGACTTCTGAACATCAAACAATCATCATCATCAATTTGAAACTCCGATTCCTTGTTCGGAACACACTCAGCCCGTTTTGCAACCAATTCATCATCAACTTTCTGGGCTTCACGAATTTGATGAATCAATAATGGTTTGGCTTTTAATTCAGCTACTAATACTTTGTCGGGTAGAACAGACAAGTGCACATTCATCGCTCGTAAAGCAAACAATGATTTCCGGCTTAAGGCATCCGCAACCACATTAGCCTATCCCGGGTGGAAATCAATGACAAGCTCGTAATATTTCAACAACTCAAGCCAACCTCTTTGTCGCAGATTTAAGTCTCTTTGAGTCATCAAATATTTGAGACCTTTGTGATCCGAAAATACATGGCACTTTTCACCAAATAAGTAATGTCGCCATATTTTTAAAGCAAATACGATGGCAGCTAGTTCAAGATCATGGTCGGATAATTTTTCTCATGTGGCTTTAATTGTCTCGACGCATAGGCCACCACTCGACCTTCTTGCATCAATACGCAACCCAACCCAAGTAGGGTTGCGTCACTATAAATGACAAACTCTTTGCCTGATTCGGGTTGCACTAAAATTGGAGCTTCAGTCAAATAAGTTTTCAGTTGATCGAAACTTTTCTGACATTTCTCCGTCCATTCGAACTTAACATCCTTTTGAAGTAGCTTCGTCATTGGTGTGGCTATCATCGAGAACCCTTTGACAAATCGTCGGTAATAACCGGCGAGTCCCAAAAAGCTCTGAACCTCAGTAATATTTCTCGGAGGTTTCCAGTTAAGTATGGCTGAAATTTTGTTCGGGTCAACTCGAATACCCGATGCGGTACCACATGACCCAAGAAGCTAACCTCTCTTAACCAGAACTCACACTTACTGAACTTAGCATATAACTGCTTATCCCACAAAATTTGCAACACTAGTCTCAGGTGCTCAGCATGTTCGGTCTCATCTCTTGAATAGACCAAGATGTCATCAATGAACACAACTACGAACCGATCCAAATATGGTCTGAAGATCCATTCATCAAATCCTAAATACCGCAGGGGCATTAGTGAGCCCAAACGGCATCACTAAGAATTCGTAGTGACCATATCTCATTCTGAAGGCAGTTTTGGGTATGTCCGAATCTCGAATTTGCAACTGATAATAGCCCGATCTCAAATCTATTTTTGAGAACACTAAGGCTCCTTTTAGTTGATCAAACAAATCATCAATACGCGGTAACGGATATTTATTCTTTATCGTCGCTTTATTCAGTTGACGATAGTCAATGCACAACCTCATGGTTCCGTCCTTCTTTTTCAGAACAATACTGGTGCACCCCAAGGTGAGAAACTTGGTCGAGCAAAACCTCTATCCGTCAATTCTTGCAACTGAGCTTTCAACTCTTTTAACTCGGTTGGTGCCATACGATACGGAGCCATCGAAATCGGCGTAGTCCCAGGTACAAGCTCAATACCAAACTCTATCTCCCGAACAGGTGGTAAACCCAGTAATTCTTCAGGAAAAACATCCGGGTATTCACAAACCACCGGCACAGATTCGGGTTTCTTTTCTAATTCTTTGTCATCAAGTACACACGCAAGGTATGCTTCGCACCCTTTTCTTACATATTTCTGGGCCAACATTGAGGATATTACAGTTGGCAACCCATCCAAGTCCGTAGACTCAACTCAGATTACTTCGTTATTTGCGCACCTCAATTCAATAGTTTGCTTTTGCAATTCACAACCGCATCATGCACGGTCAACCAATCCAACCCGAGAATAACATCAAATTCATCAAACGGCAAAAGCATCAAGTCCGCCGGAAAACAGGAACCTCGAATTACTAGGGGATATTTCTTACACACTTTGTCGACAAGCACGTAACGACCCAAGGGATTTGACACCCGAATTACGATCTCAGTAGACTCAATAGGTAAAGTCTTACTGGATGCTAAGGTTTCACATATGTAAGAATGAGTAGAACCGGGGTCAATCAAAGCAATTACATTAGTATCAAACAGAATAAAAGTACCAGTAATAACATCAGGCGAAGAAGCATCCTTGCGGGCACGTATAGCATAAGCTCTAGCAGGCGCACGAGCCTCGGATCTGGTCGTAGCATCTCTAGATCCTCTCTGGCCACCACTAGCATTGCCCGTATTTCAAGATGGTTTACCTCGAGCAGTGGTAGCACCCGATTTCCCACTTTGATTTACATTCTGTTCAGACAACCTCGGGCAATCTTTAATGAAGTGGTCAACTGATCCGCACTTGTAACAGGAGCGGTCAGGGAATCTACAACTCCCCGAATGCCATTTACCGAAATATCGACATTTCGTTCTGTCTCGACGTTCATTCCCAACACTGGCGACCGAAGTGCCTCGTGTACCACAGGGGGTCGATCACGATCTCGTCTAAAAAGGCTCGAAGTGCCTCTAGACCGGCCCACATCATCTTGAAATTTTTTCGAAGCCTGTTGAAGAGACTTTCCCGAGGATCTTTTACGAAACTCTCCAGTTCTCACATCAACTTTTTGTTTTTCTTTTCTAAGCTCTTCGGCTTTACAAGCTCGCTCGACAAGTACTACGAACTCTCGTATTTCAAGAATGCCCACGAACATTTTTATATCTCCATTCAGCCCATCCTCGAAGCGTTTACACATGATAGCCTCGGACGAAACACATTCCCGAGCGTACCTACTAAGTCTAACAAATTTTCGCTCGTAATCAGTAACTGACATAGAACCTTGCTTAAGCTCAAGAAATTCCTTCCGTTTTTGATCAATAAATCTCTGACTGATATACTTTTTCCAAAACTCAGTTTGGAAAAACTCCCAAGTTACTTGCTCTCGGGGCACCACAGAAGTCAGAGTACTCCACCAATAGTAGGCAGAATCGCGTAGCAAGGAGATAGTACACTTTAGGCATTCATCGGGTGTACAAGATAGCTTATCGAGTACCCGGATAGTGTTGCCCAACCAAAATTCAGCTTGCTCGGCATCGTCGCTATCCGTAGCTTTAAATTCAGTAGCCCCATGTTTTCGGATTCTGTCAACTGGGGGCTTATTTGACCTTATTTGGTCAGTTACCTGATGTATTGTAGGTGCGGGGGTGGTATTAGTCGGGAATGGAGGTTGTGGAACAGCCGTATTAGTTCGAATGTATTGGTTGAACCAATCATTCATCACGCTATAGAAAGCTTGTCTAGCTTCATCATTCGGGTTACTAGCATTAGGTTGAGAGTCCGCCGGCGCTGTCCCTTGTGCGGGAGCAGGTGCTACACTCTCAAGATCATCAGCTACCGCTCGGTCGGGATCGGGATCCATTACTATAAATAAACACATTTACAATTGTCAGAAATCACCACACTATCAAATAATCACATAAAATGGCATGTATAGCTAGACCCAACGCATTACGGTAGTCCTAGAATCGACTAAACCGTAGCTCTGATACCAATCAAATGTAACACCTCGTACCCGAGTCCGTCGCCGGAGTCGGACACGAGGGGTTTGCAGACTTAAGTCACTTCTTTGCACAATCCATTTTAAAATTTTCCAGGCAAACTGGCTAACTGCGTCACTGTCACCTTAAAAATCATATCTTGAGTTTCACAACTCCAAAATCAGTTTCGTGATTTTTCCCTGAAACTAGACTCATATGCCCATCTACATAGTTTTTTCTAGAATTTTTAGTTGGGCCAATTATTACAGTTTATTAGTCAAAGTCTCCCATGTTACAGGGATCGACTACACTGACCTTTGCGTATCACGACTTGGATATCTCCCTGCACAGAGCTTTAATACTGATGCCGTTTGTTTCTATAGAAACTAGACTCATAGAGGAATCTATACATATATGGCATGACTCCTAATTGTCTCTGGTTAATATATAATGAATTTCCAAAGTCGGAACAGGAAATCCAGAAACCGTTCTGGCCCTGTCTCACGAGAACCTGGATATCTCTTAACATACTGTCCATATGATTGTTTCGTTACTTTCCTATGAAAATATATTCATCAAGGTTCGTTACATAATTTTTTTCACTATTTAATTCCATACCTACTATTTTTAGTGATTTTCCAAATCTACATCACTGCTGCTGTCAGCATCTGCCTTTAAGGTAGACTTTACCTATTTCAAGTCTCCATGATTCAACTAGCCCTTTTAGCATAAGTAGCACAAATTATGATAGTGATTAACCATTCCCATGGCCAATCCTTGTTAAGCATATCCACACCTCTCAATAACCATATCCATACCAAATGATGATAACATTATGCTCAAACATATATAAGCCATTTTCGCATGGCTATCCAAAATTATACAAGTCCAAAGGGTCCATGACCCACAACAAAAAGGGTAGTCCTATACATGCCATATCCAGAGTTCAACTAAAAGAGTACCAAAAGGGCTTTGATAGTGTGGATGACTTCGACTTCGATGATCCCGAATCCGATATCCGACGAACAAAATCTATAAAACAGAGAGCCAAAGCAACGGGGTAAGCATTTTAAAGCTTAGTAAGTTTCAAGTAATGAAACCGGCTGTGACTAAAGTATTACATTCACATAGCTAAATGGATCACTTTATTAATACACATTCTCATACACATACTTACTTCACACTTCATCAACATATACACACAAGGTAATAACCTATCTAAAAGTCGAAAGTTCGTTAGTCGATTGAACGAATACTATTAAAAACGAATCGACTTTTCCGATGCATACAAACACATACCTTATCATTTGGGTTTTTTGAGCGTTTTAATTGAATTTATTACAGCACAACACGCTCACCTTCGAACCCAAGTTTCTTCGGAATTTAGCCGGATATAACCACAAGCACAAATGCCTTCGGGTCTTAGCCCGGATTTAGTAACTCGCACAAATGCCTTCGGATCTTAGTCCGGATAAAATCACTAGCACAATTGCCTTCGGGTCTTAACCCGGGTATAGCAACTCGCACAAATGCCTTCGGGTCTTAGCCCGGATAAAATCACTAGCACAATTGCCTTCGGGACTTAGCCCGGATATCATTCAAATGCTCATGCACACATATATCAACAATCATGACACATCCATATTTCATTTTCGTTACTAAGGCTCAAACACAAAGCATTTATTTAACCTTTCCAATTTCGGCTCAATAGCCACACACAAGGAGCTTGATTTCAATTGGCTTTATAACATAGGCTCTATGCACATTCGGCTATCCGTCATAGTATGACTAATCATTTCAATATAATTCAAGTAGGGTCATTACTCGAAGACTTAACTCGGATGTTGTCGAACAACTTTAATGGCTATTCAATTACTTTTTCCTTCCGTTTGTCGGATTTAGTTCCCCTTTGCTCTTGAGCTTAAAGAATACAAATAGAAGTATTCAATACTTAAACCAATAATATGAATTTATTTATCACATTCGGCAATCACATATCATTAAATTTTCAACCCAAAATGTCATTATATGACCACATATACACATATCCATATACTTAAGCTCAATAATTATAATATAATATCATGTACTCACTTTAAGTATATTGCCGAATATACTTAATCATACATACACCTAACCAAAATAATTTCTAAAATCTTTATATCATTTATACACTAAGCCGAATACTCTTACCAAGTTCACCTATATTCTTCAACAAATTCTTCATTGATCAAACACATATTCGGCTAAAGAAATGGCAATTTTAGCAACTTTTGATTTAATACTTAATCAATTATAATACATCTAAATATTCTTTTCATATTATTAACTCAAATCACATACATTATTTAATATAACATTTTTACATTCGGCATTAGTGTCAACCATAGTAGCCGATTCTTCCTACTTTGTACCCATGCATCTATTTGATCCTTAGTTAGTTCAAACACTTCACACACTAAGACTCATCCAATTTTAACAAGAAATAAAATCCTTAATCCTCAAACTACCATGGCCGAATGTTATAACCCAAGCCACATATATTGTTCCTCAAGGCCCTTCAAGGACCACATTCAGCACCTCCTTAATAACAACCCAAATTTCAACCTTCAAGAAAGAAGAAGAAAAAATATATGTGCTAAGAGCTTCAAACTACTTGGCCAACTATCAAACCTCCTAACAATCAAAACTTAAGCCATGGAATGATTAGAACTTGAACTAACCACCTTCTTTATACAAAATTTTCCAAGAATTTCAAGGTACTTACCTCTTCTTAATCCTCATCCAAACCGAACATAAAGCAAGAGAGCTCTTTCTTCTTCCTTTGATTTTTCGGTCAAGAAGAACAAAGAGGATGAAGCCTTTTTTTTCTTCTAGTTTTGGCAAAATGGGGGAGCAAGGATGAAACAACTTTGGTTTCTCCTCCCACTCCCCTCATATTTTATTGTTCTTAACACAACATGTTGTCATAAACTTTTCATAATATGTTTTACCCATCACAATTTGTCTATCCACCTTGTCATGGCCGGCCACTACTATTTAGGGGGGAATTTGACATGCAAGTCCCCCTTTTTATTTCATGCACTAATAGGTCCTTATGCTTTGACCTATCACATTTCAAAATTTTCTCACATAAGTCCTATTTACTAAAATTCACCTACAATTAAACAAAATTCAAACACGAAATTTTCACACATGCACATGTACATATAATGAGCATCAATTATGACGGTTAAGTATTTTTTTATGACTCGGTTTAGCGGTCCCGAAACCACTTCCCGACTAGGGTCAATTTTGGGCTGTCACAGAAGTTCGACATGAAACTTTGATAGGTTTGAGAGATGAATGACCGAATGAGCTAGAGGTTATGTATGGATGAATTTTATGCACATGTGTGTGTGTGGCATTAGTAGCTAATGGCATTCGGCATTGTTTAATTAAAATTAGAAATGAATGCTTGAAAGTTAAATAGGTCACTCTAATGACCAAATATGCTAAAAGCTAATATATGGACAAATGATACGAACGAATTGGTTTTTGAAATGTATATGGTTGCCATATATATGTGTTTGATTGAGAAGTAAATTTGTTTGATTTAGCTCAAGAGCCTAGAGGATCAAAGTTGGATAAGGGAAAGGAAAAAAAGTGATCGAAGAGCCGTTATAATCGTTCGGCAACTTCCGAGGTAAGTTTTAAGTGTTTAAACGTTGAGTAAATTCAATTATAATAGGGCATGATGAGTTGATTTAGTAAGATATGATATGGCCATGATATGTTCTAAGCTCAAATGGTAAGTTCTTAAGTGTTTGAGCTTGGGAATTTAAGGGTAATTTGAAATAGTCTGCTTCGGACAGCAGCAGTAATGTGACTTTAGAAAATCACCATAAATTTATGGACTTGAATTAGAGGCTGAATGAGACATGAAATTAAAGCTTAATGAGTCTAGTTTCTTATAAAAGAAACCGTGTAAGCAAAGGAATTTCCGATAATGAGATATTTAAAGTTGTGTGAGACGGTGTCAGAATGACTCCGAAATCCCCTGTTCTGTTTTTAGAAAATCATTATAAATTGTACAAAAATGGTTATAAGATAAAATTTATATGCTTAGACTCCTTAATGAGTTTAGTTTCAAATGAAATCAAATACAACACATTTTGAATTCTGTAAAATGAGAAATTTGATTCGTAGTGAAGAGTGGTCAGATTAGTCAAACAGTGAAACAGGGGAAACTTTAAGAAAAATCTGGTATTGATTGGCCAAACCTAAAATTCTGGAAATTTTTTAGATGGAAGATATACGAGTCTATATCCAGGAAAAATTAATGGAAAGTGATTTGGAGTTTTGTAGCTCCAGTCATAAATAATTTAGTGACTATTGCTCAGGAAAAACAGCTTGTGCTGAATTTGAGATTATGTTGTGAACCTTGATAAACTTGTTTTAGTTGCTCACAAGCTATTGATTAAACCCATACTTGAATTCTAAATCGTGATATTGTAAGTTTATGAGTATTCAAATATGAAATGATAGTATGGCCTAATGGCCGGTGTGATGAATGTGAAAGTGTATATATGTGATAAGGCCTAATGGCCGATGTGATGAATGTGAAAGTGTATATATGTGATAATGCCTAATGGCCGATGTGATGAATGTGAAAGTGTATATATGTGATAATGCCTAATGGCCGATGTGATGAATGTGAAAGTGTATATATGTGATAAGGCCTAATGGCCGATGTGATGAATGTGAAAGTGTATATATGTTATAAGGCCTAATGGCCGATGTGATGAATGTGAAAGTGTATATATATGTGATAGGGCCTAATGGCCGATGTGATGAATGTGATAAGTCCCGAAGGGCATTTGTGTCAGTACTATATCCGGGTTAAAACCCCGCAGGCTTTATGCGAGAATATTATCACTGATTAATGTCCGTAAGCTTCGTGCTCGTACTATATCCGAGCTCTAAAGACCCGATGACTACGTGTGGGGATTTTGTCTGGGTAAGACCCGATAACTTCGTGTGGAGATTATGTCCGGGTAAGACTTCGTAATAAGAATTGCTTATAAATATATTCAATGCAAAAGGTTAAATAGGTATGTACTCCAAGTTTATATGTGAGATTGATTTGCACTAAATCATAAGGTAGTTATGTGACGCATACGAGAGCAATCTATGAGACTATTCCTATGATTATGTGACGTCGGATCAAAGTGAGAGGTTATGTGAAATCATACGATATATCTATGTCACATGAGCTCACTTTTATGTGAAAGTTTATCTGCCTATTGTATATGATGAGATGTGCATATTCGGTAAAGGGATGGTATGCCCGAAGGAAGAGTGAAATAAAAATACGAACAACTATGTTATAATTTGATTGTTATCTGTTGACACTGCTTAAAACTTACTAAGCATTGTAATGCTTACTCCGTTTACTCTGTTTCCTCTATTTTATAGATCTCATTGCGAAGCTACAGGCTCGGGGATTGTCAGCAACTAGTCACACTATCACTATCCACTGTTTGGTACTGCTATGTTTTGGATTATCTTATGGCATGTATAAAATAGACTAGTGGCGGAAGAATATTTTGGTTAATGTATATAGCCATGCGAAAATGGCTTATATATGTTTGAGCATAATGTTATAATCATTTGGTATGGAATGGTTAATCACTATCATAATTTGTGCTATTTATGCTAAAAGGGCTAGTTGAATCATGGAAACTATGAAATAGGTAAAGTCTACCTTAAAGGCAGATGCTGGTAGCAGCAGTGATGTAGATTTGGAAAATCACTAAAAATAGTAGGATTGGAATTAAATAATGAATAAATTATGTAAACGAACCTTGATGAATCTATTTTCATAGGAAAGTAACGAAACGATCATATGGACAGTATGTTAAGAGATATTCAGGTTCTCGTGAGACAGGACCAGAACGGTTTCTGGATTCCCTATTCCGACTTTGGAAATTCATTATAAATTAACTAGAGATAATTAGGAGACATGCCATATATGTATAGATTCCTCTCTGAGTATAGTTTCTATAGAAACAAACAGCATCAGTATTGAAGCGCTGTGCAGTGAGATATCCAAGTCGTAATGCGCAAAGGTCAGTGTAGTCGATCCCTGTAACATGGGAGACTTTGACTAATAAACTGTACTAAGTGGCCTGACCAAAAATTCTAGAAAAAAATATGTAGATGGGCATATGAGTCTATTTTCAGGGAAAAATTACGAAACTGATTTTTGAGTTGGGAAACTCAAGATATGATTTTTAAGGTGACAGTGTCGCAGTTAGCCAACTGCCTGGAAAATTTTAAAATGGACTGCGATAGTAAGCGAATTTAGTCTGTGAACCCCTCGTGTCCGACTCCGGCAACGGTCTCGGGTACGGGGTGTTACAGAATGCCTTGTACTCGGTATCGATGTCGAACTCGGGTAAGGGGTGTTACATGTTAAAACCCCAAGTACTCTTTGTGTTTCTGATTAATAAACTGCTGACTGATGTACTTCTTTCTGAATTCCTCTTGGATGAAATCCCAAGTAACTCTTTCCCTTGGTACCACAGATATAAGAGTGTTCCACCACTGATATGCCGTATCCCTTAGAAGTGATATAGCGTATTTCAAGCACTCATCCTGGGTGCAAGAAAGTTCATCAAATACTTAGATAGAGTTCTCAAGCTAGAATGCTACTCTTTCGGGACCATCATCGACATTTGTTCTAAATTCTTCAGCCCCTTGCTTTCAAATCTTATCGACTGAAAGCTTGTTCAGTCTTACCAAATCCACACATTAGGGGTTTTGACACGACCCGTGTAGAATTAATTTCTAATTCACACCTACAGGGGTTTTGACACGACCAGACACACGCCCATCTCATTGTCCCGTTTCCCCCACACAGCCACGACACACCCGTGTCCTTGCCCGTGTGTAAAAACCTGGGTATTCTGTTTATGACGTTAGCGTGCTCATAATGTCACACGGCCAAGGAATACGCCCTTGTGCTAGGCCGTGTCCTCCACATGGCCGAGACATATGGCCGTGTCTCTGCCCGTGTGTTTATTACCATGCATACTAACTTGAAATTTTTACGTGCACGGGACACACGGCCGAACCACACGCCTATGGGGCAGATCGTCTGTCACACACGGCCTAGACACACGCCCGTGTGTCTACCTGTGTGGACAATATAAGGCTATTTACCAAGCCTCATTGTCACCCTTACTTGCTTATTTCCATACAAATTCCAACCAATGCTAAAACTAGTACAATTTCTAAAATCAAATCTGCCACAATAGACATTCATTATCTCATGATAATGCATCTTTTATAAATTCAAAATGAATGTTAGCCATTATTCAAGACATAATGCAAATTGAAGGGCTTCTATTGATAAGGTCTAAGTCTTTTACATGCCATAATAAAAAATATAAATCCAAATATACCAAATGCTTCGATTGATAGTGTGATCAATATCTCTAACTTCTAGAATCCTTGAGCTAGTTAGGTGGCACTGTAAGGAAATGGAAAGGAAAGGTTGTAAGCATAAAAGCTTAGTAAGCTGCATATAAGTAAGTACACAACAACAACAACATTTTATCAATGATCCACATGCTCATGATACCATGGTAGGCATAGGCATAACTTACACATTATCATCCATACTAGTCACATATTGCTCAATGAGCTCATATCTCATATGTACCGATTTGGTACCTGTACCACTCATAACATGGTTATACTGTCTACATTAGCTTAAGAACATAACGTTCACCGTTGAACCATTTGGAACACTACCGAATATTCATTAAGCCTAAAACGTGGGTAAGGTACCGATGCCATGTCCTAGACATGGTATTACACTGGCTCATATCTCAAGTCGATGTCATGTCCCAGACATGGTCTTACACTGACTATCTTCTCCTAGCCGATGCATGTCCTAGACATGTCTTACACTAGTTTACGTCTCGAGGCCGATGCATGTCCTAGACATGTCTTACACTAGCTCTCGTCTCAATACGGATGCCATGTCCCAGACATGGTCTTACACTGGCTCTCATAATGTGGTCGATGCATGTCCCAAACATGTTTTACACTAGCTCACACTCAAATGACCCAAACGTCACGGCATGAATATCCGATTTATTTCTTAGGTTCGAACAGGAACTCTACTATCTCTATTCTTATCATACCATCTCAATTCCACAATCAAGCAATTCATGTTATATTAATTCAAATACAATTTAACACATACATTAGTAATGTAGTTGTATTATTTACATACAACTTACCTCGGATTACAAAACGTATACGACTAGTCGGTTTAGTCAATTTGCTTGGTTTTTCTCCGGTCTAGGTTTGGATTTGGAAATTCTTGATCTAAAATAGAAAAATGCACTCATTTAATCACTAAATAAAATTAAACAATTAAAAATTCACATCTTGAGTAAAATGATCGTTTTGCCCCTAAACTTTGGCAAAATGACCATTTTACCCCTATGCTCAAAAATCAATTTTTATCAAATTTCTTCATATCTTAAGCTTAGCTGAACTCTTTTTACTCTTATAGCAACCCCAAATTCTCTCTATTTCACACATTTATCATTCATTTTACAACTTGTGCAAAATGGTCCCTTTAGGTGTTTTCATGGTAACACCTTTCACAAAAGTTGTCTATTACAAAAATAAGACTCATATTCTTCCATAAAATTTCAGAAAACACCTTAAAAGCTCTCATGGAAAAACCCTAGACTTTCAACCATTTTGCAAGATAGTCCACTCATTTGAAAGCTCATGCTTCTAGGGTCTAAAAAATGTAAAAATCATTAAGAAAATCTATCAAAATCACTTACTTGTGAGTGCTTCAAGTTGCTGAAATTTTTGAAGCTTAAAACCCCTAAAATGGATAAAAAATCAGTGGAGAAGAAACTATGAAAAAGATGATATCTTTTTCTTTCTTTATTTTATTCACTTAGGTTATCATATTACCTAACATTGAGTTTTCAATACCCTTGCCTCATATGGCCAGCCAAGCCAAGATTTAGGGGTCTAATTTCCCTTTGAAATCCCCCAATTTTGATTCTCTAACAAAATAATACTTTTTGCTATCAATTTAGGACTTTTGCACTTTATGCAATTTAGTCTTTTTTCGCAATTGGGCTCACAAACGTTAAAATTAGCTCACCAAATTTTTCATGTACTATTATAAACATGCTATGAATCCAAAGTAATAATAAAATAATTTCTCTAACTTCAGATTTGTGGTCTCGAGACCACTATTCTGACTAGCCCCATGGAAGAAGGCTGTTACATGGAGGATTTTGGGCAGATGGTATTCGTCCGAACAAACTCGGTAAACTATTCATTCATCCTTTGGAAGAAGGCTTCTCTAGCCTCTCCTCCTTGAGTAATTTTCATTGGCCTACTTTCAGATGGCGTGCTCCCTTGAATGGGAGTTGGCATATTACCTTTTACATAATCAGCCACGTCTCGATCGAGATCCATTTACTATATGAAAACACAGGTTATATTGTCAGGAGTCGTTACACTATCAAAATTTATATATGGCATGTATAGCTAGACTCTTACACACGCTACGATAGTCTGAGAATCGACTAAAGTATAGCTCTGATACCACTAAATGTAACACCCCTTACCTATATTCGACGTCGAAACAGGGTATGAGGCATTACTGGACTTACATCACAAGCAATCATCCAATTTTGAGTCATAAATTTGCGTCCAAATTAAAACCATTCATGTTCAATCATAAAGTCTCTAGTATTAGCCTACGAGGCCCAAAATATACTTTATAAGTGGTACGAGACTAAATCAAGAATTTAGAAATTTTTACAAAACTTAGAAATTTTTTGCCCTAAACAGGAGGTCACATGCCCATGTGGGCAAGCCGTGTGGTCACACACGCTCGTGTCCCTAACCCATGTAGCTCTCTATTTTGTAATGCATGAACAAATTGATGTCACACGGCCAAGTCACACGCCCGTGTGCTAGGCTGTGTGGATAATTAAATTTTTACAAAATAAGTGCAGACTTCACATGCCCCGAACACACGTCTATGCCTGAGGCCGTGTCCTTCATACAGCTGAGACATACGCCCGTGTCTCTGCCAGTGTACTCAACTCTGAGCATTCTGTTTCTGAAAATTTAGGTACAAGGGACCCACGGCCAAAACACTTGCCCATGGGGCAGACCGTGTGTCACACACGGCCTAGACACACACCCGTATGTCTACCTGTGTGGACAAAATAAAGGCTATTTACTAAGCCATTTGTCACCCTCATTTATACCTACACTTACACCAACTTAATAGCACAATTAATGGCATACTTAGGCAACCAAAACATCCACAATTATGATTAAAACATGCAAATACAATAGTAACATCTATCATTCACCAAGCATACCATGACCATATCACCAAAGACATTGGTATATATATGAATATACTTAGGTTTACAGCCATGTTAGCCAAAATAAGCCAATTAGCATGATAGGGTACAAAATCAACCAATAGCTATTACAATCTAATACAATTGGCCAATCATAATGACACATATGACAAAAAGACCAAGTCCCTATACATGCCATACTTTCAAAATACTATGATCATCAATACCCAAAATGAAAGAAATGGAAAAGAAATGGAGTAAGCAATATAGCTTAGTAATCTCGTATGTAAGAAAAAAGCAACCTTAACATGCATATAACATTCAAATAATATAATGTAATTAAATGTAAATTTACCATAGTATCATAATTCATTCCATCACAAAACTTACCTCATTTTCCTCATTTCAAGCATTTAATAAACATGAACTTTACACACATTCCTGAACCATCTCGAAATGAACTTACACATATTCTCATCTTTGCCGTACCTGTGAACCAATTGGAATAAAAATGTCGGATACTCAGGAAATTTGCACACTAAGTGCCACATATGTAGCCAAAGTTATGCAAGTCTCATATCACATAGTTGCTCGCTCTTGAGCTATCAACGAGCCTGCTCACACAAGCTGTTAGTGTGAATTATGCTTATTGGCTAACTGTTAGAAAGTCCTTCCTAGAGATTGAAGTTCGAGCTCTCTTCCTTCCATTTTTATTTTCAACAACCTAGGGTAAAGCCATACCTCAAAATATAAACAATTAGGAATTAGGATTAAACAATAAATGAGACATAGGCTAAATGGTTAGGTGGTAGAGTATACTCCTTACCAGCCTAGGTTTGAGCCCCCCTCATTCCCCTTAATTTTTTCATTTAAATTTGGCATGTTTGGGTAAATTGCCTATGACGCCCCTAGGGTTTGCAAACCCTAGGTATACGACCAAATTTCTTTCCTAAATGGTCTTCACTTTTCCCTTATCAATATCCTAATTTAATTATCCCTTGCATATTCTTTTCTTTTCCCTCAGTATTGTACAAAACTTTTCAATCTTTGGACTGTTAATTATTTTTCTTTCTGCCACTAAATATCTATTCCATACGTTTAATTCTTATCGGTGTTTAGATTTGTCACCGTTATCAACAGTTAGCTTTGCCAAGAATCGATAAGTGCATTCACTTCAACAGTTAGATCTTGTATTTTTGTAATATCATCATTCTACGCTAATTTTTTGGTTCAATTAATCAATTCTCTAACCTTGCCAAATCTTTCATAATCTTGCCAAAATCATAATACCAATCGTTAATTTGTGTGAATTTTTCGTTTGAATGAATGGATTTAGGTGAACCGAAACAGACTTGATCACGAGGATCATTGATTGGACCCGTGGTGAAAGGTGTGTGGTCTTTACCAAGTGGATTGGTGCAACACCCCTAACCCATATTCGTCACTGGACTAGGCTTAAAGGCATTTTCAAAAAATTCAGAACAGTTAACATTCATTTCATAAACATTATAGCATCGGAGATCAAACATCAATGTAGAGTCACTTATATGGGTTATCGAGACCTTAAACATGCATTATAAAAGGGTCGAGAGTAAACTGAACACACACAATAATTTTCCACAACTTAAACAATTTTCAAAGAAGTATAGGTCACACACCCGTGTGAGCAAGCCATGTCCAAACAGGGCATAAATACTGTCTTATTCACACGTCCACAAGACATGCTCGTGTGTCTTGGCCGTGGTCGACACTGACTTAGGTCACACGGCTAGCCACATGCCAATGTGCCTTGGCCGTGGTCGAGCCTGACTTACAAATATAGGGCACCCCAGGGGACACACGGTCGTGCAACATGACCGTGTGTCGCACCCGGGTGAGACACACGCCCGTGTCTCTGACCATGTGGATAAAAGTAGGCCATTTGAATAGCCAATTTGCCAACTCATTTTGGTCAAACCTACAAGCACCAACCCAAGCATATTTCCAACACAATTTTAGCCAATTTTCATTCTCAACTCATCAAGCAAATCAAACTAAATCTAAACTAAAATCATACAACAACATATGTTCCATAAATTCCAAATATACAAACACATTTCATGCCAAAACCTTGTCAAATTGACCATTTCCTTTGGCCAACCAAATGTACATCATAATGGCATATTTGAATCACATAACATATATCAATATCAACCATAAGTTTAACTCAAACTAGCCATATCATATGGAAAAATATAACTACAAAACATATCTAAATACTCATAGCCTATACATGCCATATACCATATGTACAACTCCCAAAATGGTACCAAAATAGATGTGTGATAGTGTGAGTGAGTTGCTGATGATTCCCAAATCCAAGGTACCTTTATAACATTGTAAGACAGAGAACATTTCACACAGTAAGCTTAGAGCTTAGTAAGTTCGTGGTATAATACATTTAACTCAACATTTAAAAGCTATAAGACATATTAGCTAACACATAGTTCAATTCATATCACTACTCAACCTTATTCATTACCATTTCTTATTTCATACTATTTTCTTAGTTCACATATCCTTGCACATAACTCATACACAATATTATCGACCATATAGGTTCATTTATCTCATACACCATATCGTTAACCATAAATATTCATTACAAACCTACACAAACTCGTACTTAACTATTACATTATCACTTCAATGCTCGATACACTAATTCGTTAGATCATTTTTCCACGTACAAAAACATCTCACACTTATTACCAATAATCTAGCCGGAGATATAAAATATCGTACACTTAGTGCCATCATATTAAACCGAAACTATCTCAATATTGCATACCTAGTGCCACATATAGCCGAAGCTATTCCAATTCGCACACTTAGTGCTATTTATAGCCGAAGCTATTTAAAATTGCACACTTAGTGCTGAACATAGTCTATTTATCATCGTACTCATACCATAGTCAAATATATACAATTTAAGCATTATCAAAGCACTAAAATATAAATTGTAACATCATTTATTCCGTTTGAACTTACCTTTACTCTGTATTGTCGATTCAGATTGTCTACTCTATAACCTTTGACTTTCATCGGTCTAAGTCCAAATTCCTCTTTTCTTGATCTATATGTATTCAAAATTAACCCTTTTATTTATCAAGTCATTCAATTTGATCTGTATACATATATTTAGGGCATTTTTCAATTTAGCCCTTAGAGTTTCACATTTTAACATTTTAGTCCCCATTTCATAAAATCACAAAATATCCAAAATTCCTCAATTATGTATTAACCAAATCTTCCTATGGTCCTTAGCATGCCATAATTTTCATTTATTTCACATTTTAACCCCTCAATTTACAATTTTTTCAATTTAATCCCTAATATACATTTTTACTCAAAATTACTTTACAAAACATGTATATCAAACACTAAGCTTTCATATTCTACCAATTAACATTATGGAAATCATGGATTCATCAATGGCATAATTCAAAATATTCATCAAAATCAGAAATTCAAGTATGGGTTTTGTAGTATACAAAGCAACGATTACAAAAACGTAGAAATCATCAAAAACTGAACTCAAAACATTCCTTAATTGAGCAAAATGAGTGTTAAACCCTAGCTTGGCCTTTTTATTTTGTATTTTTGGTTAAAATGATGATAAAATGGCCACCAAATTGTTTTTTTAATTAATATTAACATTAATTCACAATTTACCTTTTTATCCTTAATTATAAACCATCAAATTTCATGAAATTAAGCCCATTTATGTCCATTCTCGATATTAATAGCATAATAATATCATAAGGACCTTTGATAAACCATAGCAAATAGGCACATTTAACATATAGAATGCCACTTTTACATTTTACGCAATTAGGTCCTTTTTGCGAATTAAGCACGCAAATGATTAAATTTTATTACAAAACTTTAACACATGCTAATTCGCACATCATCAGCATGAAAAATAATATGTAAATATATTTCTGACTAGCATTTGTGGTCCTGAAACCACTGTTCTGACTAGGGTCTAAACCAGACTGTTGCAATTGGTGAAAAATCGTGTGAATTTCAAAGCCACACAGTCTCCCATACATCTGTGTGGACCACATGACCATGTGCCTTATAAATCCTAGGCTAGTTCGTGAACCACACAGCTTAGCCACATGGTCATGTACCTCTCCCACACTGTCTTCGCCTTCTCACACGGCTTGGCTACACCGCTTTTGGGTCCCTATTTTATAGTTTGGCCTAGAAATTTATGATATGTTTAGTTTAGTCCCTGAACTAATTTTAGAGTTTTATTTCACTCAATTTAGTCCCTGATATTATGTATATTTTGGAATTTTGATAAAATTTATTGAACTATTATATGCATGATATGTGAATGATACATGAATGATACATGCCTATTGTCACTATATTTTTTATAAACTGGTACTATTATTTCTTCGACTCTATTACTATTTGCATGTTCAATGTGCCTACTGTTACTGTTGAACCGAATACATTTTAAGCATGTCTATTGTTATGTATTATTCTGTTACAAACATGACATATTGCCTTGAACGGGGTGGGATGATATGAATAGAGGAAGTATTGGTAGTTTAATAATCTACAGACACTACTGGTTAATCCACAAATTTATTGGCAGCTTGTCTACAAACTTTTTATCTAAACATATTGATGGTTTATCCATAATGCGATGTGTAGGAATGAATGCGTTTTGGGGAACTCTTACTATGGTGTGTAGTGGAGTTGGGTAGGGTATTTTCTGATAAATTGAAATTGCATTGTCATTCATAAGCATTTACAAGCAAAATTGTGAATTTTAAGATATTATATTGATGAGTTAATCTAAAAAATTGATACTCCAATTTGCTATTCGATTGTGATAATTCTATGAGTTGTTATTTCATATGTTTTGTCTACTGTCATGCATTGATTTTTTTTGTTATCCTATCAGATAACCCACAATGTTCAGACATGGACTCGACATTCGAAGGGCTCGTCTCCTTTTTTATATATAAAATTATTTTAGGCTTATTATTTATTATTATTATTTGAGAATTGTATTGTTTTATTTGAACTAAGACATGGGATTTTTTATTTTTGGGTTAACCTCAACATGCATGAAATTTAAATTAGATAGGTTATTAAAATTTGAAATTTAATTAAAGGTGCATGAAATTTGGTCTTAAAATCAAAACTATGACAAATATCACTTTTCCGTTGCACTACTTTGTAAATGAGATTTGAAAACATATAGAAATGGGAATCAAATTTTGCAAGTAATCATTGAAATTATTCGGTTTTTTGAAAGAGATTGAACCTTTGATAACACACTAAGTTTTCTTCTAAAATAAGGAAATGTTTTAAAAAGACTGTTTTACGAACACTGATCGTTTACTAGGTCATTTCAGTGGCCAATGTTGTAACAGCCCGATTTTAAGGCTTGTCAAAATAGTGATTTTGGAACCACGAAATCGAGGTCGAGTAAATTTTGGTGATAAGTACATGAAAATTTTAATGATTGCTTGCCTAATTCTGGTGATACCATTTTATGTATTGTAGCATGATTAGATAAGTACATGAAAATTTTGGTGAATTAATTTTAACGATTGCTTGCCTAATTCTAAAAAAGGACTATATTGCATAAAGTGCAAAAGTAATATTTTGTTAGATAAGAGTTTCAGTTAGCTAAAGAACCTAAATTGGGGGCCTTAAAGAGTAATTAGACCCTTAGGGAATAGGGTGGCCAGCCATAGGGAGACAAATTGATGGGAAAGTCAAAATTAGGTGGCGTTTGGGTCACCAATTTTGATTAGTTTTAAATAAAATAAAACAAAAAGGGCTTCATCTTTTTATTTCTTCTTCTTCAACTGATTTTCATCTTGAAAAGGGGGTGTTGAGAGCTCAAAATGTCATCCATTAACATCTCTTACAAGTAAGTCATTTATAAGGTTATTCTTGATGATTTTTGTATTTTTGGACTCCTTGTAACATAAGCTTTCTATGAAGGGGATTATTTCGCAAAAAGGTTGAGAGATTAGGGTTTTTCCATGAAGGCATATGTGCATTCTTCTGAATTTTTATGGAAGAATATGAGTATTAGATGTGTAATAACAACTTTTATAAATGGATTTTTCATGAAAACCCTAATAGAGACTATTTTGCATAAGTTGGAAATTTGTTGATAAATGTGAGAAATAATGGAAATTTTGGATTTCTTCTAGTATAAAAAGTAATCAGTTCGGCTTATAATATGAAGAAATTCGATAAAAATTAATTTTCCAGCGTAGGGCTAAAATGGTCATTTTCTGAAAGCCTATGGGCAAAATAGTTATTTTGCCAAATTATGAACTTTCGAGTGTCTAAATTGATATGCTGATGAAGTAAATGAATTTTATTAACTTAGATCAAGAGAAACATGAATCGGGCCTTTGATCGGTGTAAGAAAAAAGTTTACGAGGATTTAGCTCGTCTTCATCATTTTGTATCGAGGAAAGTTCATATGTAAATAATGTGTTACTGAAGCTTACTTTGGTATATTTTAATAATATATGTGTGTAATTAGCTTATTATTGTTATGTATCTAAATTCTAATTGTTGCCATGAATGTTTAAATGACATATTATGCGAGTAAATTACAATGTGAGCAAATGTGATGCTATTCGATTAGATATGAAGCCTCGTTGAACCTTAGACATAGAATAGGATACAAAGGGGCATGTTATGAAAATTATGTGGTCTGAACTCATGAGTTAAGTCTGAGTTCATGAGATAAAGGCTCTAGGTAACATGGGTCTGGGTACTGACTTTGTGTACAGACCCGTGAGTGGCTCAATGAGCATACGTTAGATGATAGCTATGGGGTTCGGGGCCTGACTTGATAAAAAGGCCTGTGAGGGGCTCAAATGTGAGCGTTTTATAGTACGAGGTAGCCCTGATGTCTTATATGGCATTTAGACACAAATTCCTCGCGTATCCATATGTATTTCGAGAGTTTAACGGGTAACCCGAAGATCTAGTTGGTGAATACTTTGATGAGGTATGTATACCGAACTCATGGTTAGGACCTAAGTGAAGAACTAGGTGTATTAAGTATACATGAATGAAAAGAAGAGTAAGATAGAGACATTAAGTGATTTATATCTTTTAAGCATGACAAGCTACCGTTGGATGAATATGATTTTCTTATAATTACACTTTATTTGCATATATGTACTTACTAAGCTCCCATGCTTACTCTCATTTCATTTCATTCCTTATAGTGTCGCAAAGCTGGCATCGATGATC
The DNA here is from genome assembly GCF_007990345.1 of Gossypium hirsutum. Taxonomy (NCBI): domain Eukaryota; kingdom Viridiplantae; phylum Streptophyta; class Magnoliopsida; order Malvales; family Malvaceae; genus Gossypium; species Gossypium hirsutum. Next base: position 36,966,753 of record NC_053430.1, on the reverse strand, counting down.
CAGTGACATCAAAAGCTTCGATCACACTATCACTCAAGAACTTGGTATAGCTAGTTTCATTGTTTTGTTTTCTGGCATGTATAGGGACTCGAGTCTTTGTTTAGTGTTTTGTTAGTTAGCCATAATGTGTTGGCTCATATGATGAGTATGATACACATTTTGTATAAGGCCATGGATGATGGTCAATACTCATTTTGATTTATAAATAGAAGATGATATTTTCATGGATGAGTAAATTGCATAAATGAAATGTTGTCTATTGTGGCTATTTTGGCTATGTGATGTGCCGTTATGTTAGTATAGAGTGATTTTTGTGTACGTTACACAAGTAAGGGTGACAAAAAGGCTTGGTAAATAGCTTTATTTTTTCACACGGGTAGGCAAATGGGCTTGTGCCTAGACCGTGTGTGACACACGGTTCGCTACATGGGTGTGTGATATGGTCGTGTTTCCCCTGCATGTAAGAGTTGTAAGTCAGTATGCATAGTAGTAAACACACGGCTAGAGAAACGACCATGTGTCTCAGCCGTGTGAAGGGCAGAGCCTAGCACACGGGCGTGTGCCTTGGTCGTGTGGCCCTTAAGGATTACTGACGTCAGAAACAGAATGTTTAAGTTTTTGTACATGGGCTAGGACTTGGGTCATGACCATGTGAAGGACACGGGCGAGAGACGCAGGCGTGTTTGAGGCCGTGTAAAAACCTCTGTAGGTGTGCTTTTAGAATTAATTCCACACAGTTATAGGACATGGGTGTGTCCTTGTATTGCTTAGGCCATGTGAGCCACACAGGCCAATAGCATAACCATGTTGAAATCTCACAGGGCGTATGCCTCTGTGTTAAGAGTTATTTTTAGAGTTCTTTAAGGGACTCGGATTATTTCCGAATGTGTTCCAATGGATGTTTTGGGCTTAGTAAGCTCTTAGTAAGTAGTTTATAAATAAAATTGAAAAATTTTTAATTTGACCATGTTTTTGTGTTATGAAAATGTTTATTTGCATAAGTTTAAATTAGATAATGCCTCATATTCCGTCCTGACGTAGGGTACGGGTGTAGGGTGTTACATTTAGTGGTATCAAAGCTATGGTTTAGTCAGTTCTCAGACTAGCGTAGCATGTGTACGAGTCTAGCTATACATGCCGTAAATAAATTGTGATAGTGTGACGAATCCTGATATTTTAAATTGTGTTTTCATATAGTAACGGATCCCGATCGAACTATGCCAAACGACGTAGAAAGTAATGCGCCGGCCCTTGCTGAAAGGGAGGTGCCATCTGATAATCGACCTCCCACGGTTAGTCAGGGAGGAGGAGAAGGGTCTCAAAAGGCATTTATCCACATGATGAATGAATGGTACACGGAGTTCATCTGAGTGAACCCGAATGCTCAACCCTCTCCACCCCCACCTATGCCTTAACCTATCCCCGTAGTACCCCAGGGTATGGGCCTTGAGAGGCGAAATAAACCTCCAATAGATAAGATTCGAAAGCATGGAGCCGAGGAGTTTCGTGCTAATAAAGATGATGACCCTAAAAGGGCAGAATTCTGGATTAAGAACACCATCAAGGTATTTGATGAATTATCTTGCACTTCCGAAGAATGTTTGAAGTGTACCATATCCTTGTTGAGGGACTCTACATACTACTGGTGGAAGATGTTAGTTTCGGTGGTACCTTAGAAAAGGGTCACGTGGGAATTCTTCCAAGAGGAATTCTGGAAGAAATAAATCAATGAAAGATTTATGGATCAAAAGCATAAGGAATTCCTTGACTTGAAACAAGGCTGTATAACAGTCACTGAATATGAAAGAGAGTTCGTTCGACTTAGTAAGTATGCTCGGGAGTGTGTATCCTCCGAGACCAAGATGTGTAGAAGGTTCGAAGACAGACTTAATGAGGACATTAGACTGTCAGTGGGTTTCCTTGAGTTGAAAGAGTTCGTAGCACTCGGTGATCGAGCTTGTAAAGCCAAGGAACTAATCAAGGAAAAGAAGAAAATCAAAGTGAAAACTAGAGATGTAAGTAAGAGACATGCGAGCAAGTCATTTCCATCACAGTTTAAGAAATCTAGAGATGCCTACTCTCATTCTCATGCATCAGCTAGACATTCGTACAGAGATCGTACGAAACAAGATTTGAATTTTAAGTCTCGGGCTACATCAATGGCTAGCGTGGGTAATGTCAGATCTTCCAAACAGGAACACTAGCATTGTGGTCAAAATCATTTCGGCAAGTGTAGAATGTATAATGGATCCTGTTTTTGATGTGGTTCTCAAGACCACTTTATTATTTCCTCGAAAAGACTGACAAAGTGAAATTTCAGAGTACAAGGCCAAGTGGCACCAATTTTAAAGGAAGATCTCGGAAAGATATTGGAGTTAGGGTTGGTAGCAAGAATGTGATGAGAGACACCGCCGTAAGGTCTGAAGCTAGAGCTCTGGCTAGAACCTATGCCATACGTGCACGTGAAAATGTATCCTCTCCTGATGTGATCACCGGTACATTCTCTCTCTATGATGATACTGTTATTACTTTGATTGACCCTGGTTCTACCCATTCGTATGTGCGCATGAAGTTGGTGTCTAGCACGAATATGCCTGTTTAGTCTACAAAATTTATGATTAAAGTATGTGATAGTCGATGAAGTATGTAAGAAATGTCCTTCAGTAGTTAAAGGTCATTATTTTCCAGTCGATTTGATGTTGTTACCATTCGATGAGTTTGATGTCATATTGGGTATGGATTGGTTGACAGTCCATGATGCTGTAGTAAATTTTTGACAAAAGGCTATTAAATTAAAATGTGAAAATGGTGAAACCCTTTGGGTTGAATCAGGTGAGCCAAGGAACTTGCCTATGGTGATATCCTCCACGTCTGCCCAAAAGTGTTTGAGGAAAGGATGTAAAGCTTATTTGGCTTTTGTGATGAATATTAAGGAATCAGAGTTGAAGGTTGAGTCAATACCAGTTGTAAGTGAATATGTGGATGTATTCCTAGAAGAATTGTCTAGGTTACCCCCTAATAGAGAGGTTGAGTTTGGTATAGAGCTAATTCCAGGGACCACGCCTATTTCGATTGCTCCATATCGGATGACCCTAACTAAGTTGAAAGAACTAAAGTCACAGTTGCAAGAATTGGCTGACAAGGGTTTCGTGAGACCAAGTTTTTCACCATGGGGTGCTCCAGTGTTATTTGTGAAAAAGAAAGATGGATCTGTGAGGTTGTGCATAGATTACCGGCAGTTAAATAAGAGGAATATCAAGAATAAACACTGCGAATTGGCGACTTGTTTGACCAACTGAAGGGAACATCATGGTTTTCTAAGATAAACTTGAGATCTGGCTACTATCAACTACGAGTTAAAAAAGCAGATGTGCCTAAAACCGCTTTTCAGACGCGATGTGGCCACTATGAGTTCCTCGTCATGCCTTTTGTCTTAACAAATGTTCTCGCCGTGTTTATGGATTTAATGAATAGAGTATTTTGGCCATATCTAGATAAGTTTGTAGTTGTATTCATCAATGACATCCTGATATACTATAGAGACAGGGTAGAACATGCCGAAAACTTGAGAACCGTTTTGCAGACTCTGAGGGACAATCAGTTGTATGTCAAATTTAGTAAAAGTGAGTTTTTTCTTAGAGAAGTCAGATTTTTAGGCCATATTGTTTCGAGTGATGGTATTAGGGTTGATCCCAGCAAAGTTTCTACTATTGTTGAATGGAAACCACCGAAGAATGTGATTGAAATTAGGAGCTTTTTAGGGTTGGTCAGTTATTACAGACAATTTCTAAAGGACTTCTCTATGATTGCGACTCCCATGACAAGATTCCTTCAAAAAGGAGTTAAGTTTGAATGGTCAGATAAGTGTTAGCAGAGTTTCGAGAAGTTGAAGATGTGGTTGACTGAGGCTCCCGAGCTAGTACAACCTGAATCAGGAAAAGAGTTTGTGATTTATAGCGTTTCTTCTTTGAATGGTTTGGGATATGTACTTATGCAAGAGGGCATAGTTGTGCGTTATGCCTCGAGACAATTGAAACCTCACGAGAAGAACTATCTGATACACGACCTGGAGTTAGCCACCATAGTATTTGCTCTGAAGATCTAGCGACATTATTTGTTTGGAGAGATATGACATGTATACTCCGATCACAAAGGTCTTAAGTACTTGATGACCCAAGGATGTAAATCTGAGGCAACGCAGATGGTTGGAACTATTAAAAGATATAGATTACCATTCGAAAAAAGCAAACGTGGTCGCTGATGTATTAAGTAGAAAATTATTGTTTGCTTTGAGAGCAATGAATGCCCGATTAACCTTATCAGAGGATGATTCGGTTCTAGCAGAGCTAAAAGCTAGACTGACATTTCTGCAAGAAATTTTTAGGCTCAGAAGAGTGATAGTGAATTACTATCCAAGAAAACCCTGTGTGAATCAGATATTGAATCAAATTTTTGGATCTGTTCTGACGATTGCTTGAGATTCCAGGATAGGATTTGTCTTCCTAAGGACATCGAAATGATTTGGAAGATATTAGATGAGGCACATAGTGGTTGTTTATCAGTACACCCTGAGAGTACGAAATGTATAACGATTTGAAGAAAATGTATTGGTGGCCGGGAATGAAAAGAGACATTTCAAAGTTTGTTTCCAAGTTTCTTGTGTGTCAGCAAGTGAAGGCTAAACACCAAGTACCTTCGGGTCTACTTCGTCCTATCACGGTCCCTGAGTGGAAGTGGGATCGGATATCTATGGGTTTCATGATGGGTTTTTTAGTAACCCCGGAAAAAAAGGATGTTGTTTGGGTTATTGTGGATAGGCTAAAAAAGTTAGCACATTTTATACCAGTGTGTACCGACTACTCCCTTGAGAGATTGGCTGACTTGTACGTTTTTGAAATTGTGAGACTACACAAGGTACCTTATCGATTATTTTAGATAGGGACCCGAGATTTACCTCGAGGTTTTGGAAAAAGTTACAAGAGGCATTGGGAATAGAGTTGAGTTTCAGTACGGCATTTCACCCGCAAACCAACGGTCAGTAGCAAAGAGTGATTCAGATTTTAGAAGATATGTTGTGGTGTTGTGTTCTTGAATTTCAAGGTAGTTGGGTAAGGTACTTATCATTGGTTGAATTCTCCTACAATAATAGTTATCAATCGAGTTTGAAGATGGCACCTTATGAGGCTTTATATGGGCGAAAGTGTCGAACGGCCTTATATTGGACTAAGCTCAAAGAGAGTCTGATTCATGGGGTCGATCTAGTCAAGGAGACTAAAGAAAACGTTAAAGTGATTCGTGACTGATTGAAGGCCGCCTCGGATAGGCAGAATCCTATGCAAATTTGAAATGGAAAGAAATCGAATTTCAAGTTGGCGATCAAGTGTTTTTGAAAGTATCCCCAAGGAGAAAAGTTCTCAGATTTGGTAGAAGAGGCAAGTTGAGTCTTCGTTTCATAGGACCCTATGAAGTAACCGAAAGAGTAGGGCGGGTTGCCTATCAATTGGCCTTACCACCAGAATTGGAAAAGATTCATGATGTGTTTCATGTGTCCATGCTACATCGATATAGATCAGACCTTCGTATGTGATTGCGCCAATAGAGGTTGAGATTCATCCGGATATGTCCTATGGTGAGGAACCTATTAAGATCCTAGTTCGAGAGGTTAAGCAACTGAGAAATAAGTGCGTTCCCTTGCGAAAGTACTATGGCAGCGACATGGGGTTGAAGAGACCACATGGGAGCCCGAAGGGATCATGAAAAGCCAATACCCAAACCTTTTTATCGGTAAGATTTTCGAGGACTAAAATCCCTAAAGTAGGGAGAATTGTAACAGCTAGATTTTGGGGCTAGTTAGAATAGTGATTTGAAACCACTAAACCGAGGTCGAGGGAATTATTTTAAATATCATTTTATGTGTTGTAGCATGATTATATAAGTACATGAAAATTTTAGTGAATTAATTTTAGCGATTGCTTGCCTAATTGTGAAAAAGGACTAAATCGTATAAAGTGCAAAAGTCCTATTTTGTTAGATAAGAGTGTCAGTTAGCTAAAGAACCTAAATTGAAGGACTTAAAGAGTAATTAAACCCTTAGAGAATAGGGTGGCCGGCCATAGAGGGACAAATTGATGGGAAAGTCAAAATTAGGTGGTGTTTTGGTCACTAATTTTGACTATTTTTAAAGAAAATAAAACAAAAAGGGCTTCATCTTTTTATTTCTTCTTCTTCAACCGATTTTTATCTTCAAAAGAGGGGTTTGAGAGCTCAAAATATCAGCCATTAACATCTCTTACAAGTAAGTCATTTATAAGGTTATTCTTGATGATTTTTGTACTTTTGGAGTCCTTATAACATAAGCTTTTTATGAAGGGGATTATTTTGCAAAATGGTTGAGAGATTAGAGTTTTGCCATGAAAGCATATGTGTAGTTTTCTAAAATTTTATGGAAGAATATGAGTATTAGATGTGTAATAAACAACTTTTATGAAGGGATTTTTCATGAAAACCCTAATAGAGACTATTTTGCATAAGTTGGAAATTATTGATAAATGTGAGAAATAATGGAAATTTTGGATTGCTTCTAGTATAAAAAGTAATCTACTAGGCTTATAATATGAAGAAATTCGATAAAATTTGACTTTCAAGCATAGGGATAAAAAGGTCATTTTGTGAAAGTCTAGGGGCAAAATAGTCATTTTTCCCAATTATGAACTTTCGGGCGTCTAAATTGATATGCTAATAAAATAAATAAATTTTATTAAATTAGATCAAGAGAAATGTGATTCGGGTCTTGATGGGGGAAAGAACAAAGTTTACGAGGATTAAGCTCGTCTTCATCATTTTGTATCGAGGTAAGTACATATGTAAATAATGTGTTATTAAAGCTTACTTGGGTATATTTTAATGATATACATGTGTAATTAGCTTATTGTTATGTATCTAAATTCTAATTGTCGCCATGAATGTTTAAATGACATGTTATGCGAGTAAATTACAATGTGAGCAAATGCGATGCTATTCGATTAGATATGAAGCCTCGTTGAACCTTAGACATAGCATAGGATACAAAGGGGCATGTTATGAAAATTATATGGTCTGAACTCATGAGTTGAGTCTGAGTTCATGAGATAAAGGCTATAGGTAACGTGGGTCCGGGTACTGACTTTGTGTATAGACCCAAGAGTAGCCCAATGAGCATACGTTACATGATAGCTATAGGGTCCGGGTCCTGACTTGATAAAAAGGCCCACGAGTAGCTCAAATGTGAGCGTTTCATAGTATGAGGTAGCCCTGATTTCTTATATGGCATTTAGACCCAATTTCCTCGCGTATCCATATGTATTTCGAGAGTTCAACGGGTAACTCGAAGATCTAGTTGGTGAATACTTTGATGAGGTATGCATACCGAACTCATGGTTAGGACCTGTGTAAAGAACTAGCTGTATTAAGTATACATGAATGAAAAGAAGAGTAAGATAGAGATGTTAAGTGATTTATATCTTTTAAGCATAACAAGCTACCGTTGGATGAATATGATTTTCTTATAATTACACTTTATTTGCCTATATGTACTTACCAATATCTCACGCTTACCCTCTTTTCTTTTCTTTCCTTATAGTGTCGCCAAGCTAGCATCAGGGATCCAATGACATCAAAAGCTTCGATCACACTATCACTCAAGACCTTGGTATAGCTAGTTTCACTTTTTTGTTTTCTAGCATGTGTAGGGACTTGAGTCTTTGTTTAGTGTTTTGTTAGTTAGCTATAATGTGTTGGCTCATATGATGAGTATGATACACATTTTGTATAAGGCCATGGATGACGATCAATACTCATTTTGATTTATAAATAGAAGATGATATTTTCAAGGATGAGTAAATTGCATAAATGAAATGTTGTCCGTTGTGGTAATTTTTGTGCCCTTATGTTAGTATAGTGTGATTTTTGAGCGGGTTACATAAGTAAGGGTGACAAAAAGGCTTGGTAAATAGCTTTATTTTATCCACACGGGTAGGCACACGGGCTTTTATCCAGGCCGTGTGTGACACACGGTTCACTACATGAGCGTGTGATATGGCCCCTGCACGTAAGATTTGGTAGTAAACTCACGGTCAGAGACACGACCGTGTGTCTCAGCCGTGTTGTAACACCCCGAACTCGAGACCGTCACCGGAGTCGAACACGAGGTGTTAACAGACTTTAAACCACTTAAAAAAAAATTTCCCTGACACTGCCAATCTGAATACTAGTCGCTTTAAAAATCATATCTTGAGTTCAGAAACTCGGAATCCAGTTTCGTAAATTTTCCCTGGAACTAGACTCATATACCCATCTACATATTTTTTTCTAGAATTTTTGGTTGGGCCAATTAGTACAGTTTATTAGTCAAAGTCTCCCATGTTACAGGGATCGACTACACTGACCTTTGCACATTACGACTTGGATATCTCCCTGTACAGGGATTCAATACTGATGCCGTTTTTTTCTATAGAGACTAGACTAAGAGAAGAATCTATAAATATATGGCATGACTCCTAATTGTCTCTGGTTAATTTATAATGAATTTCCAAAGTCGGAACAGGAAATCCAGAAACCGTTCTGGCCCTGTCTCACGAGAACCTGAATATCTCTTAACATACTGTCCATATGACCGTTTCGTTACTTTCCTATGAAAATAGATTCATCAAGGTTCGTTTACATTATTTATTCACTATTTAATTCCCTTCCTACTATTTTTAGTGATTTTCCAAATCTACAACACTGCTACTGTCAGCATCTGCCTTTAAGGTATACTTTACCTATTTCATAATTTCCATGATTCAACTAGCCCTTTTAGCATAAATAGCACGAATTATGATAGTGATTAACCATTCCCATGGCCAATCCTTGTTAAGCATATCCACACCTCTCAATAACCATGTCCATACCAAATGATTATAACATTATACTCAAACATATATAAGCCATTTTCGTATGGCTATCCAAAATTATAGAAGTCCAAAGGGTCCATGACCCACAACAAAAAGGGTAGTCCTATACATGCCATTTCGAAGTTCAACCAAAATTGTACCAAAAGGGGGGGCTTTGATAGTGTGGGCAACTTCGACTTCAAAATCCCGAGTCCGATAGCTGGAGAACCAAAATCTATAAAACAGAGAATCAAAGAGACGGAGTAAGCAATTTATGCTTAGTAAGTTTTGAGCAAGGGATTCCAGCACAACAAAAGTATAGCATTCATGTAGCTAAACGGATACTTTCATATGCACAATTTTTCAATATCATACTTACTTCACATTACCAACCCTTTTATTCATACACAAAGATCAACTTAGCCAAAGGCCGGTAGCTCATTTATCAACTGAGCGAATACTTATTTGTAAGGGCTCAACTAATTCAAAGCACATACGAAACATACCTCAATGTTGGGATGTTTCAAGCGCATTAACTGAAATTTTTACAGCAAGATCATTCATTCCCAAATCACGTACCTTCGGAATTTAACCGGATATAGCTACTCGTTCAAATGCCTTCGGGACATAGCCCGGTTATAGTAACTCGCACAAATGCCTTCGGGACTTAACCCAGATTTAGTAACTCGCACAAATGCCTTCGGAACTTAACCCGGATTTAGTAACTCGTACAAATGCCTTCGGATCTTAGTCCGGATTTAGTAACTCGCACAAATGCCTTCGGATCTTAGTCCGGATATGGTCACTTAGCACAAAGCCTTCGGGACTTAGCCCGGACATCATTCAAATAACCATGCACATTTAACAATAAATCATGGCACATTCGTATTTCGTTTTCGTTAGCAAAACTCAAACACAAGACACTTATCATTCTTGCAATTTCGGCTCAATAGCCACACACAAAGAGCATGATTTTGATTTGCTTAAAACATGATCTAATCAAATCATAATTTAAGCTCTTTTACTCAAGAACTTACCTCGGATGTTGTCGAACGATTCCGATAGCTATTCGACCACTTTTTCCTTCCCTTTATCGGATTTAGTTCCCCTTTTCTCTTGAGCTTAATTAAACAAATAAATTAATGTAATCATTTGAGCATCGAAAAGAGGAACACAAGGCACTTAGCCCATATTTATACATTAGACATTAAAGTCACATATGTACGAAATCATGAATCAAACTCAACATTTTAGCTAATTTTCCCCCTTGGCCGAATTTTCTAAGCCAAGACAAAAGTATCAATATGCTTGCCTCTAACCGAATACATACAACACCAATCTCCTTCCTATGGACGAATATGCATGTCTATGTTGGGGCCGATTGCAACACTTAATACATTCTACAAGTATGATCACTTGTATTGACTAAACACCATTTTGTTTCAAGTTCAAAACTTGGCTAATACACACATATATACACTAGTAAAGCATCCTCTCCCTTTCCATCAATTTAACACATGCATTACTCATTAATATACAAAAATTATATTCGGCCTTAGCACACAACTTGCTAGCCGATTCTTCTCCATCTAGCAACCAATGCACACATGTGCTCACTCAAAAATGCTAAAAAGAAGATTCAAGAATCATCAATCCACCATCACATGCATCATTAACAAGCTTCATATTTAGCATGCAGTGGCATTAACACAAAATTCACCTAGGCTGAATATCATCCCCATGACATAGCAAAGATTTGAACCATGGGCTAATTAGAACTCAAGCTAGCAACTAAAAAAAAACATGCATGAATCTCATGGCACAACCTCAAACATACCTTGATCTAGATACAAGTATGGCCAAACCTCCTCCTAATCCTCTTCCAAACCAAACATGAAGCAAGAACTCCTTCCTCCTTCCTTAGAATTTTCAGCCAAAAGAAGATGAAAAAGGATGAACAAAATTTTTCTTTTCTTTTCTTTAACTCACGGCAATGGGGGGCATGGATGAGACCATTCTTTTTTTTTCATCACTCCTCCCTTTCATTATTTAATTACCATGCTCATTATTTTATTGTTTCCACCCATGATGCACCAACACAACATGTCTATGACATGTTCTTGCCCATCACACTTGGTCTACCATGCTTGTCATGGCCGACCACTACTAATTAGGGGGGGAATTTGACATGCAAGTCCCCCTTTTTATTTCATGCACTAATAGGTCCTTATGCTTTGACCTGTCACATTTCAAAATTTTCTCACATAAGTCCTATTTACTACAATTCACCTACAATTAAACAAAATTCAAACACGAAATTTTCACACATGCACATGTACATATAATGAGCATCAATTATGACGGTTAATTATTTTTATGACTCGGTTTAGCAGTCCCGAAACCACTTCCCGACTAGGGTCAATTTTGGGCTGTCACAACTCTCCCCCACTTAAGAAATTTTCGTCCCCGAAAATCTTACCGATAAATAAGTTTGGGTATCGTTCTTTCATCGAGCTCTCTGTTTCCCAAGTAGCTTCCTCGATCCCGTGTCTGAGCCATAACATCTTAACTAACGGAACCCTTTTGTTTCGCAACTCTTTCACTTCACGAGCTAGGATACGCATCGGTTCTTCTTCATATCTCATATCGGCTTGAATTTCAACCTCTGATGGGCTAATTATGTGCGATGGATCAGATCTATAGCGTCGAAGCATCTAAACATGAAAGACATCGTGAATCTTTTCAAGTTCAGGGGGCAAAATCAATCTATACGCAACCGGACCAACTCGTTCGGAGATTTCGTACGGCCCAATGAATCTCAGGCTCAACTTGCCCTTACGGCCAAATCTAAGTACCCTTTTCCAAGGCGAAACTTTAAGAAACACTTTATCTCCCACCTGATATTTAATGTCTTTTCGTTTCAAATCCGCATATGATTTTTGACGATCTGTGGCTGCCTTCAGACTTTCACGGATTACCTTTACTTTCTGTTCGGCATCTTTAATCAAATCAACTCCGAAAATTTTACTTTCACCGAGCTCGGTCCAAAACAATGGTGTACGGCATTTACGACCGTACAAAGCCTCGTAAGGTGCCATCTTAATACTTGATTGAAAACTATTGTTGTAAGCGAATTCAATCAAAGGTAAATACCGTTCCCATGAACTACTGAACTCGAGGATGCAACATCTCAACATATCCTCAAGTATCTGAATTATCCGCTCGGATTGACCATCGGTTTGGGGGTGAAAAGCAGTGCTAAAATGCAGCTTGGTACCCAAAGCTTCTTGCAATTTCTTCCAAAATCGTGAGGTGAATCTCGGATCTCTATCTGACACGATAGAAATAGGTACCCCGAGTAATCTCACAATCTGAGAAACATACAATTCGGCTAGTTTATCCAATGAAAAATCCGTACGCACGGGGATAAAGTGAGCCGACTTAGTCAGTCTATCGACAACAACCCAAATCGCATCTTTCTTACTTGCTGACAATGGCAGTCCGGACACAAAGTCCATTGTGACTCGATCCCATTTCCACTCAGGTATCATGATCGGCTGAAGTAATCCTGAAGGCACTTGATGTTCCGCTTTCACTTGTTGACATATTAAACATCTCGAAACAAAGTCGGAGATGTCTCGTTTCATACCATGCCACCAAAACCGACGTTTCAAATCGTTGTACATTTTCGTACTCCCCGGGTGAACTGACATTCGGCTACAATGGGCTTCGTTCAGAATCATCGAAACGAGTTCCGAATTCCTTGGAACACAGAAACGACTTCTGAACCTCAAACAATCATCATCATCAATTTGAAACTCCGATTCCTTGTTCGGAACACACTCAGCCCGTTTTGCAACCAATTCATCATCAACTTTCTGGGCTTCACGAATTTGATGAATCAATAATGGTTTGGCTTTTAATTCAGCTACTAACACATTGTCGGGTAGAACAGACAAGTGCACATTCATCGCTCGTAAAGCAAACAATGATTTTCGGCTTAAGGCGTCTGCAACCACATTAGCCTTTCCCGGGTGGTAATCAATGACAAGCTCGTAATCTTTCAACAACTCAAGCCAACATCTTTGTCGCAGATTTAAGTCTCTTTGAGTCATCAAATATTTGAGACTTTTGTGATCCGAAAATACATGGCACTTTTCACCAAATAAGTAATGTCGCAATATTTTTAAAGCAAATACGATGGCAGCTAGTTCAAGATCATGGGTTGGATAATTTTTCTCATGTGGCTTTAATTGTCTCGACGCATAGGCCACCACTCGACCTTCTTGCATCAATACGCAACCCAACCCAAGTAGGGATGCGTCACTATAAATGACAAACTCTTTGCCTGATTTGGGTTGCACTAAAATTGGAGCTTCAGTCAAATAAGTTTTCAGTTGATCGAAACTTTTCTGACATTTCTCTGTCCATTCGAACTTAACATCCTTTTGAAGTAGCTTCGTCATTGGTGTGGCTATCATCGAGAAACCTTTTACAAATCGTCGGTAATAACCGGCGAGCCCCAGGAAGCTCCGAACTTCGGTAATATTTCTTGGAGGCTTCCAGTTAAGTATGGCTGAAATTTTGCTCGGGTCAACTCAAATACCCGATGCGGATACCACGTGACCCAAGAAGCTAACCTCTCTTAACCAGAACTCACACTTACTGAACTTAGCATATAACTGCTTATCCCGCAAAATTTGCAACACTAATCTCAGGTGCTCAGCATGTTCGGTCTCATCTCTTGAATAGACCAAGATGTCATCAATGAACACAACTACGAACCGATCCAAATATGGTCTGAAGATCCGATTCACCAAATCCATACATACCGCAGGGGCATTAGTGAGCCCAAACGGCATCACTAAGAATTCGTAGTAACCATATCTCGTTCTGAAGGCAGTTTTGGGTATGTCCGAATCTCGAATTCGCAACTGATAATAGCCCGATCTCAAATCTATTTTTGAGAACACTGAGGCTCCTTTTAGTTGATCAAACAAATCATCAGTACGCGGTAACGGATATTTATTCTTTATCGTCACTTTATTCAGTTGACGATAGTCAATGCACAACCTCATAGTTCCGTCCTTCTTTTTCACGAACAATACTAGTGCACCCCAAGGTGAGAAACTTGGTTGAGCAAAACCTCTATCCGTCAATTCTTGCAACTGAGCTTTCAACTCTTTTAACTCGGTTGGTGCCATACGATACGGAGCTATCGAAATCGGCGTAGTCCTAGGTACAAGCTCAATACCAAACTCTATCTCCCGAACAGGTGGTAAACCCGGTAATTCTTCAGGAAAAACATCCGGGTATTCACAAACCACCAGCGCAGATTCGGGTTTCTTTTCTAATTCTTTGTCATCAAGTACATACGCAAGGTATGCTTCGCACCCTTTTCTTACATATTTCTGGGCCAACATTGAGGATATTACAGCTGACAACCCCTTTAAGTCCGTAGACTCAACTCGGATCATCTCGTTATTTGCGCACCTCAAATCAATAGTCTTGCTTTTGCAATTCACAACTGCATCATGCGCGGTCAACCAATCCAAACCAAGAATAACATCAAATTCATCAAACGGCAAAAGCATCAAGTCCGCCGGAAAAGAGGAACCTCGAATTACTAGGGGACATTTCTTACACACTTTGTCGACAAGCACGTAACGACCCAAGGGATTTGACACCCGAATTACGAACTCAGTAGACTCAATAGGTAAAGTCTTACTGGATGCTAAGGTTTCACATATGTAAGAATGAGTAGAACCGGGGTCAATCAAAGCAATTACATTAGTATCAAAGAGAGTAAAAGTATCGGTAATAACATCAGGCGAAGAAGCATCCTCGCGGGCACGTATAGCATAAGCTCTAGTAGGCGCACGAGCCTCGGATCTGGTCGTAGCATCTCTAGATCCTCTCTGACCACCACTAGCATTGCCCGTATTTCCAGATGGTCTACCTCGAGCAGTGGTAGCACCCGGTTTCCCACTCTGATTTACATTCTGTTCAGACAACCTCGGGCAATCTTTAATGAAGTGGTCAACTGATCCGCACTTGTAACAGGAGCGGTCAGGGAATCTACAACTCCCCGAATGCCATTTACCGCAATATCGACATTTCATTCTGTCTCGACGTTCATTCCCAACACTGGCGACCGAAGTGCCTCGTGTACCCACAGGGGGTCGATCACGATCTCGTCTAAAAAGGCCCGAAGTGCCTCTAGACCGGCCCACATCATCTCAAAATTTCTTTGATGCCTGTTGAAGAGACTTTCCCGAGGATCTTTTACGAAACTCTCCAGTTCCCACATCAACTTTTTTTTTTCGTTTCTAAGCTCTTCGGCTTTACAAGCTCGCTCGACAAGTACTACGAACTCTCGTATTTCAAGAATGCCAACGAATATTTTTATATCTTCATTCAGCCCATCCTCGAAGCGTTTACACATGATAGCCTCGGACGAAACACATTCCCGAGCGTATCTACTAAGTCTAACAAATTTTCGCTCGTAATCAGTAACTGACATAGAACCTTGCTTAAGCTCACGAAATTCCTTCCGTTTTTGATCAACAAATCTCTAACTGATATACTTTTTCCGAAACTCAGTTTGGAAAAACTCCCAAGTTACTTGCTCTCGGGGCACAACAGAAGTCAGAGTACACCACCAATAGTAGGTAGAATCGCGTAGCAAGGAGATAGTACACTTTAGGCATTCATCGGGTGTACAAGATAGCTCATCGAGTACCCGGATAGTGTTGTCCAACCAAAATTCAGCTTGCTCGGCATCGTCGCTATCCGTAGCTTTAAATTCAGTAGCCCCATGTTTTCGGATTCTGTCAACTGGGGGCTTATTTGACCTTATTTGGTCAGTTACCGGAGGTATTGTAGGTGCGGGGTGGTATTTGTCGGGAATGGAGGTTGTGGAACAGCCGTATTAGTTCGAATGTATTGGTTGAACCAATCATTCATCACGCTATAGAAAGCTTTTCTAGCTTCATCATTCGGGTTACTAGCATTAGGTTGAGAGTCCACCTGCGCTGTCCCTTGTGCGGGAGCAGGCGCTACACTCTCAAGATCATCAGCTACCGCTCGGTCGGGATCGGGATCCATTACTATAAATAAACACATTTGCAAATGTCAGAAATCACCACACTATCAATTGATCACATAAAATGGCATGTATGCTAGACCCAACGCATTACGGTAGTCCTAGAATCGACTAAACCGTAGTTCTGATACCAATAAAATGTAACACCCCAAATCCGAGACCGTCACCGGAGTCGAACACGAGGTGTTAACAGACTTTAAACCACCTAAAAAAAATTCCCAGACACTGCCAATCTGCGTACTAGTCTCTTTAAAAATCATATCTTGAGTTCAGAAACTCGGAATCCAGTTCCGTAAATTTTCCCTGAAACTAGACTCATATACCCATCTACATATTTTTTTGTAGAATTTTTGGTTGGGCCAATTAGTACATTTTATTAGTCAAAGTCTCCCATGTTACAGGGATCGACTACACTGACCTTTGCGCATTACGACTTGGATATCTCCCTGTACAGGGCTTCAATACTGATGCCGTTTGTTTCTATAGAAACTAGACTAAGAGAGGAATCTATACATATATGGCATGACTCCTAATTGTCTCTGGTTAATTTATAATGAATTTCCAAAGTCGGAACAGGAAATCCAGAAACCGTTCTGGCCCTGTCTCACGAGAACCTGAATATCTCTTAACATACTGTCCATATGACCGTTTCGTTACTTTCCTATGAAAATAGATTCATCAAGGTTCGTTTACATAATTTATTCACTATTTAATTCCCTTCCTACTATTTTTAGTGATTTTCCAAATCTACATCACTGCTGCTGTCAGCATCTGCCTTTAAGGTAGACTTTACCTATTTCATAGTTTCCATGATTCAACTAGCCCTTTTAGCATAAATAGCACGAATTATGATAGTGATTAACCATTCCCATGGCCAATCCTTGTTAAACATATCCACACCTCTCAATAACCATGTCCATACCAAATGATTATAACATTATACTCAAACATATATAAGCCATTTTCGCATGGCTATCCAAAATTATACAAGTCCAAAGGGTCCATGACCCACAACAAAAAGGGTAGTCCTATACATGCCATTTCGAAGTTCAACCAAAATTGTACCAAAAGGGGGGGCTTTGATAGTGTGGGTGACTTCGACTTCAAAATCCCGAGTCCGATAGCTGGAGAACCAAAATCTATAAAACAGAGAATCAAGGAGACGGAGTAAGCAATTTATGCTTAGTAAGTTTTGAGCAAGGGATTCCAGCACAACAAAAGTCTAGCATTCATGTAGCTAAACGGATACTTTCATATGCACAATTTTTCAATATCATACTTACTTCACATTACCAACCCTTTTATTCATACACAAAGATCAACTTAGCCAAAGGCCGGTAGCTCATTTATCAACTGAGCGAATACTTATTTGTAAGGGCTCAACTAATTCAAAGCACATACGAAACATACCTCAATGTTGGGATGTTTCAAGCGTATTAACTGAAATTTTTACAGCAAGATCATTCATTCCCAAATCACGTACCTTCGGAATTTAACCGGATATAGCTACTCGTTCAAATGCCTTCGGGACATAGCCCGGTTATAGTAACTCGCACAAATGCCTTCGGGACTTAACCCGGACTTAGTAACTCGCACAAATGCCTTCGGGACTTAACCCAGATTTAGTAACTCGCACAAATGCCTTCGAATCTTTGTCCGGATTTAGTAACTCGCACAAATGCCTTCGGATCTTAGTCCGGATTTAGTAACTCGCACAAATGCCTTCGGATCTTAGTCCAGATATGGTCACTTAGCAGAAAGCCTTCGGGACTTAGCCCGGACATCATTCAAATAACCATGCACATTTAACAATAAATCATGGCACATTCGTATTTCATTTTCGTTAGCAAAACTCAAACACAAGACACTTATCATTCTTGCAATTTCGGCTCAATAGCCACACACAAAAAGCATGATTTTGATTTGCTTAAAACATGATCTAATCAAATCATAATTTAAGCTCTTTTACTCAAGAACTTACCTCGGATGTTGTCGAACGATTCCGATAGCTATTTGACCACTGTTTCCTTCCCTTTATCGGATTTAGTTCCCCTTTTCTCTTGAGCTTAATTAAACAAATAAATTGATTTAATCATTTGAGCATCGAAAAGAGGAACACAAGGCACTTAGCCCATATTTATACATTAAACATTAAAGTCACATATGTACGAAATCATGAATCAAACTCAACATTTTAGCTAATTTTCCCCCTTGGCCAAATTTTCTAAGCCAAGACAAAAGTATCAATATGCTTGCCTCTAACCGAATACATGCAACACCAATCTCCTTCCTATGGCCGAATATGCATGTCTATGTTGGGGCCGATTGCAACACTTAACACATTCTACAAGTATGATCACTTGTATTGACCAAACACCATTTTGTTTCAAGTTCAAAACTTGGCTAATACACACATATATACACTAGTAAAGCATCCTCTCCCTTTCCATCAATTTAACACATGCATTACTCATTAATATACAAAAATTATATTCGGCCTTAGCACACAACTTGCTAGCCGATTCTTCTCCATCTAGCAACCAATGCACACATGTGCTCACTCAAAAATGCTAAAAAGAAGATTCAAGAATCATCAATCCACCATCACATGCATCATTAACAAGCTTCATATTTAGCATGCAATGGCATTAACACAAAATCCACCTAGGCCGAATATCATCCCCATGACATAGCAAAGATTTGAACCATGGGCTAATTAGAACTCAAGCTAGCAACTAAAAAAAACATGCATGAATCTCATGGCACAACCTCAAACATACCTTGATCTAGATACAAGTATGGCCAAACCTCCTCCTAATCCTCTTCCAAACCAAACATGAAGCAAGAACTCCTTCCTCCTTCCTTAGAATTTTTGGCCAAAAGAAGATGAAAAAGGATGAACAAAATTTTTCTTTTCTTTTCTTTAACTCACGGCAATGGGGGGCATGGATGAGACCATTCTTTTTTTTTCATCACTCCTCCCTTTCATTATTTAATTACCATGCTCATTATTTTATTGTTTCCACCCATGATGCACCAACACAACATGTCTATGACATGTTCTTGCCCATCACACTTGGTCTACCATGCTTGTCATGGCCGGCCACTACTAATTAGGGGGGGAATTTGACATGCAAGTCCCCCCTTTTATTTCATGCACTAATAGGTCCTTATGCTTTGACCTATCACATTTCAAAATTTTCTCACATAAGTCCTATTTACTAAAATTCACCTACAATTAAACAAAATTCAAACACGAAATTTTCACACATGCACATGTACATATAATGAGCATCAATTATGACGGTTAATTATTTTTATGACTCGGTTTAGCGGTCCCGAAACCACTTCCCGACTAGGGTCAATTTTGGGTTGTCACACGTGTGAAGGGTACGACCTA
Organism: Gossypium hirsutum; assembly: GCF_007990345.1. NCBI lineage: Eukaryota > Viridiplantae > Streptophyta > Magnoliopsida > Malvales > Malvaceae > Gossypium > Gossypium hirsutum. The sequence continues at coordinate 36,947,339 of NC_053430.1, read as the reverse complement.
GCACACGGGCGTGTGCCTTGGCCGTGTGGCCCTTAAGGATTGCTAACGTCAGAAACAAAATGTCTATGTTTTTGCACACGGGCTAGGACACGGGCATTTTATTTCTGACGTTAGCAATCCTTAAGGGCCCTTAAGGACACGGGCATGTTCCAAGCCGTGTGAAGACCCCTGTAGGTGTGCATTTAAAACTAATTCCACACGAGTATAAGACACAGGCGTGTCCCTGTATTGCTGAGGCCGTGTGAGCCACACAGGCCAATATCACGACCATGTTGAAACCCCATACGGGCGTATGCCCCCGTGTTAAGAGTTATTTTTAGAGTTCTTTAAAGGACTCGGATTGTTTCCAAATGGGTTCCAATGGATGTTTTGGGCTTAGTAAGCTCTTATTAAGGAGTTTATAAATAAAATTGAAAAAGTTTTAATTTGACCATGTTTTGGTGTTATGAAAATGTCTATATGCATAAGTTTAATGCCTCATATTCTTACCCGACGTGGGGCACAGGTGTGGGGTGTTACAAAGGTAATCTTCAAAATATGGTTGTAACGTCTAGGTCGAGTTTGAGAGGTTACAATTATATAAAAAAACTAGAGAATTTAATTTATTATTTTTATTATTATTTCATTTTGGTTTATATAAAATGAATAAAACTCGTGAAAATAGAAAGTAAATTTGTCACAAATATCACACATTAGAGTAATATAATATTACCTAAAAAAGATGTGGTATTAAGATTACCTCATATTATCAAAGCTTGATAGTAGTAACAATATCACACTACTAGTTTAAGGTAATTTTTTTATCCAATTATGAAAATGTGAGTCCAAAATGGAAGATTGCCATCAGTATCTTAGATTCCTGAAACAAAAATCTCCTTAAATAATTTGTTGTTTATGAATTAGTTATTTTTAATTTACAGATACTAAAAAGATAAGTAAATAGCCTTTTGGGAATAGTTGTTTTAGAAATTAAAAATTTAAAACTTGTTTACTTTAATTTTGTTAATTTTAATATTTTCTTTTAATTTTTTAACTCATTTAAGTAACCTTATAAGTCTAATAATAGGTAAAATGCATGCATTGTTGTAACCTACAATTGATAATTGCAAAGAAAACTGATCGTGCAAATGGAATTGTTGGCTATAGTGCTTATTGAAAAAGGCATTATAACAAGAATAAAGAAAAACACAATTGATGTGTTTACGTAGTTTGATTTCCTTACATAAGATAATTCACTATCTTTAATCCCAATACAATTGATTTAAGTCTTATTATATCCCGATATAGCAACCTCACTTTTGTACCTAAAGATCTAAATTACTTACCTTTAAGTTTTCACAACCTATGAAAACTTAGGCTGTAAACTAAGAAATAAACTTGTTTACATCCTTAATGCGCTCTCAACTACAAGTTTCTCAATGAACATATAAGTGTTAATAACTTGCGATACAAAACCTACACAAGCAAACTTTTCAAATATATAAGAGTTTGAGACTTGCTAACATATTAGATCAATTACTATCAATTACCCTATAAAAAAGCAACTAAAATAGCATATACAAAAGTCCAAGCTAATGTTGGATTATTGGAAATAAGTTTTCAATGCAATGCTGATCCAATCTTTTTACTTCAAGGAATTTGATTGTTATATCTGATCTGATCTACAATTTAAGTTTTATGTTTCAAATGGATGGCTTTTTATAGATAGGCTATCATGTTTTTAAAACATTAGAATGATTTAAGACAAAGAATTTTGTTACAAAAAATTGCTAACTCCAAAAATGACAAATTATGTTGTTTGTCACAGTGTTACTACAATGACACACTGTGTGAGCTACACATAACTGCCTCCATGTATTATAATTCTTAAACCTTTTAAAACTATAAACTAAATCATATACTTTTTAGTGGTTTGTTTTTAAAATTTTTTTATTGAAATTTTCATTAAATATATTCTATTACTACTTTAATGATGATAATTTTGACATTAAATCTATTATAATAATTTTTATTTATAAAAATAATAATTTAATTGATTAAATATTTAATAAATTCGTAAAAACAGATCGTCACTATTTATAACTTCAATCTTTATTATGAAATTTTTTATTACCGACTTTTGTTGAGAAATGAGTTTCAGATAAGGTGTTTTAATGTATGGTTTTGTGTTTATCAATATTCTTTAAATATTATAAATATTTACAGTCTAATTAATATTAAAAATTCTTTAATGAAAAAAACTTATAAACTTGTGAAAAATAATTACCAATTTTCGTTTAAAAAATGATATTGTATTACGATTTTAAAAAAAAATTATTTTTTAGTATGAAAAATATTATTTTATAAAATAGTAACAAAAGGTTTATATATTTGTACAACAAAGAATTGTCACATTTTAGGGGAAAAATAGATAATATGAAGGTTTTTATTAAATAAGAATTAAAATGAATTTAGTAAATTTAATGGATTAAAATTTTAAAATTTTTAAAACTTTATTCAAATTTCAATATTAGGTCCTAGATCATTTTTATTTTATTTCAATATTAAATAAAAACTTCAATTTTAGCCATTTAATTTTAAATTTATATAATTTTAGTTTTATATGATTAAATGTATTAAAATGTTACTACATTTTACAAAATTAAAAAAAAATCATTAGTTTCCTATGTTATATAATTTGGTTCGTTTTAACTGTTTAAGGCAAGTGGCTATCTCACCAGCCACCCCAATGACACCATGTTGCAATACTCTTTGGCCAACTACATAAAGATCACAAAATTGTCGCACCTCATACCAATTAATTTCAAATTATAGGATAAAAGAACACTTGCAATAGAGAATGGGGGCTAGTAATTTGAATTTTCAAATAAAAAATAGTACATTGTTCTTAGTTAATTCATTGTCGGATCTTCGTGCACCACCACTACTAGACATTATCAAAACCTTCTAAGCAGTCTAGTCACCAAACCATTTCTACCTAGTTAACACCACGATAGCCACCTCTGTTATCCTATTTCTAACTTCTCTTTACTATAATATCAACTACGTAAATCTTTAAATAACATTTGCACCACTAAATCAATCCCATCATTTTTAACTTTTAACCATTTAACCATAAACCTACCCTCAAACACCAATCTACAAACCCAACTGAACCCTTCACCCATAGCCGCTATTAGCCCCCATCTAATCTAAATTTGTAAATAAAAAAAAATTTCATTCAAGACCCATGCCTTAACCCCTAAACAAAATTGAATATATAAGAAGCAAGCTAAGAATAAAAAACCCAATAAAAGAGAAAAGAGAAACATAGTTTGAAATTAGGTTCATTAGATCGAAGGTATGACTTATGGAAACATCGTTTCTTTGTATCTCGTTTGGAGATTTCTAAATTTTGAGGTTATTTTAGTAAAACTTGACATGATAAGGTGAAAAAGGAATAAGAGTCACATTTCGATACTATTATTTGGGTCAGAGAAGATGACGACAGTGATCATACATCCCTTGGAAGGCTAGGGTTTCAAGAAAAAACAAAAACAAAAATACAAAAGGGAGACATTTTTACTTTGGAAGGGAAGCACAATAAAAAATAAAGGACATAATAGTTAGGATTTGGTAAACTATGGCGGCAAAGCTTGTTATTATTTTTGCTATTAAACTGTACTTTAGAATATATATGGTTAAATATAATTGATTGGAAGGGAATGAATAATTAAGTACTCAAATGGTCATAAATTTACTCCATGACTATACTAATGTTAATTGTATTTATGGTTATATAACTTTGTATTGTCTCGAAATTTTTTTATTAAATTTCATGAAATTTTGATAAAATATTGCAAGGTTTGTTTAATATTAATAAATTTATAACTAATTTAATATCGAAAATGCTAATGTAGGAGTTAAGAATTTATGTTAGTCTTTTAATAGCTAGTGGGTTTTGTTTTGGCTTGGATTTAGTTGAAAATTGAAAAGGAATTGTGTTAATGGAGACTTTTGGATTAAATTAGAAACTTGCAAAACTAGGAGTTTTTATTAAGCTAAATGCCTAAAGCTTATTTTCAACCCAAAATCACATATTTTCTTCTTTCCTTTCTACCATTCACCATAGAAATTAAGGAGATAATTTTCTCAAAGTTTCTTCTTTACCTGTCCATCAAACACAAAAAACTTGTTTTCTTCATCTCTCGTGTAAGTCTTGCCTTAGAAAACTGATTTTGCAGTATCGAAAACAAAACCCAAATTTCTCGCAACTAGGAATTTTTAAAATGGGAAGATAAAGTGGAAAAGATTGATTTCAACAGTAATTTTTTTTTAAGTTTTAATGCATACCTTGATTGCTATAAAGGTTTTAGAGTGGTCAAAAACACATTTGAATCATTCATAATGTTTTTCGAAGAAGTTTCAAGTAGATTTTGGTATTAGGCATGACTTCGTTTGAGTTTAGTATTCATCGAGTTTGATTTTGTCAATTTTAAATGTCTTATTACTAACAAATGGATCGAACCTTTGTTGATGAAATGAACAAGGCTATTGAGTCATCAAAAGAGAAAGACAACGTGGTTGTATGTGACAAGTGAACATTTTTAAGAATAGAATGCTTAGGAAACTAGGTTTGTGGTTCTTGCATTGAGAGTCTCCTTAGGATTTGTTGTTTTAGTTTAATTGTTTATTATAATTATTGTGGAAAAAATTCAAAATTGAATAATTGAGTAAATTTCCTAGTAAACTTGTTGGAATTCGTTGGATACAGTCAACATACCATAAAATGTAAGGGACTCGATGGTTGTCATTGATTATTATGTAGACTATCAAGAGCATCTGTAACACCACAAACCCGACCTAGACATTATGACCGAATCTGGAGGAATTACATTAGTTTGTTTAAAAACCTAAAAATTCAAAATTTAGCTTTAGAAATCATATGATTCAAAAATATTACTTTTGGCAATACTCTTACATGTTATTTAGAACAACACACATGCAAAACTTATTTATTTTATGGAAAAGTACTTAATTTGACATTTAATTTTGCAGCGAAAATTTCAGAGTTGATAAGTTGAAACCGTGTTTTCAATAAGTGAAAATGTATAATTTTTTTTATTGAGCATATTCAAAAACTCTCATTATTAACCTTTGTAAAACTCATTTCAAATTTGCAACAGAAAATCTTTAGCTCATAGAGTTTATTTAAATCTCCAGAAATCATGCAGAAAACTTAAACTAAATATCAAAATCCAAAAATTTACCTAAAAATCAAAAGTCCAGAATTATTAATAAATCAAACCACCTTGTGCAAAAAACCAATCCAGGTTTCCAAATACCGCCCACTCCTAATTCTGTCAAATACCTGAAAAGTAAAAAAAATGGGTGAGCTTACAAGCTCAGTGTGTAACTCAACCTAAACAAATAGAACAAACTCAAATATAGTAACAGTTATAGAAACAGATGCAATTCAGATACAAATACAATCTCAATTTCAGATGCAGATGCAGTTTCATATATAGAGTCAGATGCAGTTACAATTATAGATGCAAATACAGACACAGAAACAGATCTTACCTCTATCTATTACACACCATCTCCGTCTAACCAATTGCACCAAATAGGCTAATGAATACCCATTTAACCCTACACAATGTCACCTTTCAAATTAGTGCAGTTAAGCTGCTAGAAATAATGCAATAATCTGCTAGAATCAAATAGTGTGGTCAAGCCACCATATCAGATATATGGTTAAACCACAAATTAAGTCATCCCGAATTGCCTGACAATGATGATCCGCCACCCCGGGTTGCCTAACAATGATGGCTTACTAATATCAGTATGCAGTTAAACTGCAGAGCACTTCCTCCATCACATCAGAATCCCACCCCAATGCACAAGTTAGAACATATTACATACTTAGATGCACATAAATGAATCATGTTTAAACAATTTCTCAAATTACAGATCAAAAGTAGAAAATATACCACAGACATGCTCTCAAATGTTACACATACAATACCAATATTTAATCTCATGCATTCAAAAATCACATTAATAGAGGTAGAATATTAGATTTCATTTTTAAATTCATATTTATACATCACAAACCCTACAAAATGGTTAAGTTTGATTCGCACATCAATTAAGACTATAAGGAAAATTTCTAGAAAATTGGCCCACACGGCTTAATACACACCCATGTGGCCCACATGCTCGTATGGCCAGCACGACCTAAGTAACCTTGCCCGTGTGATCCGTATAGTCTGGCACACAACCTAGCACACAACCTAGCACACGTTGTGTGGCATCGAAAGTGAGTTTTCTCACTTCAAATTGTTTACTATTTTTCAGGATATTCGTTACAGATTGGCTGATTATGAAACACGACGATACAACACACTTTCAAACCCTAAAATGACACAAAACCACACTGATTAACAATCGCACATCAAACCCAAATCATAATATGACCACAATTGCTAAGATATTTGACCCTTACCCAGAGAGAAACCGATTCCTAAAACACTTTGCTCGCCAAAAAAGAGGTAGGTGCCTTATGACCTTCCCTTAACAAATTCCCACAAAAGAACACCAAAACATAATCAAACACCCACAAAAATTTCTCGAATAACCTTACTCAAGAACATCTTTCTTAACAATAATATTACAAAAAATGAACACTATACTTACACAGAACTTACCTCAACTTTGGAACTCAAATCGCACACACCAAATCAACAAAATTAGAGACTAAAACAACATAAGAAAAGAGGAAGTCTTGAAATCACAAGAAAAACAATTGGAAATTATGTTGACAAAAAGAAAAAAAAGAGTAGGAAGGAAAAGAAATTGGGAAAATGGGAGAATAAATGTCAACTAAGAGAGTGAAATGTGGGAGAGTAATTATGTCTTTTTTTTTTCAAAAAACCACCCACTAACTCTTACTAAATTTGATTACTTTTCCTTATCAAATTTTCCCCAAAGTCTAAAACAAAATTAATTTCCACTTTACATATACAAGACCTCTGGGTAAGTTGAAGCTTTAACACTAAACCATCAAGCTCATTTTTGTCATTAGTTGAGAAAAAGTAATATATAAGTCAAACGTTCAAGGATAGGGTTAGAACAAAAATAATAAAAATTCAAGAGAAAAGATTCGAACCCAAAACCTTACACACACAAACAACACACTTAACCACTTAACCATACTAACTTATTTGTTAAAATTCCTACAACTTTAATTAAAAAACAGGACATGACCACTCTTGGTTTCAATAACTCAATTTCTACTGACCCAATTTTTAGGGTGTGATAGTGTTCGAGAGTATTTTTATTGTATGTGCTTGCTCATTGTTAAATGATTAATTATGGTAGTTCAATTGGACACTCATTTGTCTAAACATTTTTTCTTATTTGAGTTATTTAGGAAAATTAACTAATCAAATTGAATCATTGATTGATTTTTTATTAGTGCTATTGAACTTATTGAACTTGCTTCATTGATGTTACATTAGTACGTATAGCTTGTGAAACTTGATAGTGATTTTTGTACTATAATTTCAATTATGCATTGAATCATCACTAAGCAATTTTGCTTAGTGCATTGGTTTGTTCTTTTTCATATGTAGACCAAAGGTTGTGAGAAGGAAGTTTATGGCAGTACCTCATTTCAAGTGTCAACAAACTTATTTTAATTTTCGTAATGAAGCTTTTCGTATTTTTTTTGGGTGGGGGACAAAAGTTTCATAAGGGCATGTAATTAGGACCTCTATTGGATAAGTTGATGATGTTTTTATCATGTGTTTTCAATTAGTCATGATTTAATTTTTTTGAATTTTATTATGAATAATAGATATAAACATGACGTTGTCATATGATTTTTGGTTTGGTCATTGGAAATTGGATCTATTTCATATTCACTTGATGAACTAAAAAAGGTGACAAATTTTACTTTAATGCTTTGCAAGTATAATTGGGGGTCGTAGCTAGACTCAAATGACTGTTGTGTATGTTGGTAACTGTAGGAGGCTATTAACAGTTGAATAGGGTGTTATGATGCACTTGTGTGCAAATTTAGGCTAAATATGAGATGAAAATTACTTAGGTAGCCAAATTTCACATTACTAAATGTTTGACATGATATTTATGAGTTTCAAATGTGTTTCTGTATGTTGAATATGCTTGATTTTGATGCATGTTAGACTCATTTAAGCAACATTAGGGACTTGGTTGATGCATGTTTTGACTATTTTTTCCCTAGAAATTGTAGGTCTGATATGAGGTATCGATACCTCATACTAGGTACTGGAACTTTAGGGCAAGGTCTTGATGCATAAACTCTATTAAGCCTGACAAATACCAAGAGGGGATGATTTGGTACTTTAAAAATCTTTAAAAACTTTTCTAATTGATAAGAAAAGGGAAGAAAAAGGTTAGAAAAATGGATTTTGTAGTCATTTGACCCTAATTGCCTACCGCCATTACCTTAGTATACCTCAACCAATGATTTTGCAGTTCACTATACTTTAATTGTTACCTTTCAAGGAAAAGCTATAACCTTTACAATCACTATATTTTTATAAAGACTAAGAAAGAACTTTCCCCTTTTTTTTCTGACTAAACTAAAACCCTCTAACTTCCGCGGCTCAACTATAAACATTTACAATCTACTTAGAAAATCTTAGGTGTACTCTTTAGAACAAAGAGAAGATAAGCAAACTAACAATAAGCGTCTAGTAGGTATGTGTTTGCAAAGTGAAGCTATAGAAATAAATATATGTGAGTAAGAAAAAATATTATAATAAGCTTTCAACAAATATGTATCAGATAAATGAAGAAAAATGAAGAAATGGAAGATTTTCACTTGAACTTTTTGCTTGGATGTTGTTCTATTAAGTCTTGAAGTGTTCACGAAGAGTACTTATATCGAGGAACTAGTTTGTGGAGGTTTATGGCTGTTGGGGGATGAATTCTAGCTATTGGAAGTATTAATTTCGAGTTGAAAAGGTGTCATTGCAACTCATGTACATGTATCGATAAATCCCTTGGATGTATCGATACATCTCATAAAAGTAACCATTAGAAAAAATGTCATATAGGAACATGATGGTATCATATACCGATACATCAGGAGAAGTACCCATACATTGTCCTTTTGGAGAGACTTTTTGTTACTGACTTGCAGGTTTTGATACTAAGATCCCCAAGTATCGATACTAAGCTACCAAAATGCCTTAAAATATTTAAACACCTTAAAACACTTTGGTGTTGACTCAAAAATATTTAGATAGGTTAAAACACATTTGAAATACGTTTTTAAGTACTTTGCATTTGCAAGTCTTTAAAATGCTTTGAAAATGCTAGCTAAAATTTTAAACCATATTTTCACCAAATGATTAAGGAAATAGAATAGATGAAAATTTCTCTTCAATGTTGTTATATCAAAAGCTTGAGACATCAAATTTAACAAACTCCAATTTATTGGAACACACAAAATCAATAAACAAAATTTTGGATCAGGTTTTGAAAGTATTGGAACCTGACTCTGATGTATCGCTACAAGAGGTTAAGTTCAAGTACACGTGATCCAATATATACTGTTTAATTTTCTATGAAAAAGTATTGATACCTACTACCCAAGTATTAATACTTGGGTCACAAGGTCACCTAATTAGGCCTCGAATATCATTTTAAGGTTGTGTCAACTTAAATGATGTTTGCTTAAGATCTATGAATGCTTGTAATGATATCTTATGACTAATTGACATGTTTGAAGTGTAGTGTTGAACAATTGGTTGATTGGGTAGTCTTGATGACCAATGACACGTCATATTCAAGTCAAATCACTGAACCATGTATGAAGTGTTACAAATTCAATTATGCTCAAGATGTTAGTCAATCGAATTCCATTAAATATGTTTTAATAAAACTTTTGAGATATTGTTTGCAAATTGATGGAAAAAATTATTTATGGTTATTTTCTTTAATTGTAGTATGATATTATTATTAAAAATAAAATGAAAATAATTAATGTTATTTTATTCAGATCTTATATGCAAAAAATAGAGATGATTTAATATCATATGTAATTTTATTCAGATTTCATGTTTCAAAACAAATTACCTTTTCCAAAATATTTTCTTTCGTTTATCACTATTATTATCCTAATTTGAAACCCAAACATACCTAATTTGTTTCTGCACCTTGTTTTATATTATATATATAATTATACATATATCTCATCAAAAAATATATTAAATTATTAGTTAAGGATAATAACTAGGATAAACTATTGATTATTAAATAAGGATAAAAATTATAAGGTAATAATTAAGAAAATATTTTGGTAAAATAAGGGCAAAATTTTAAGACAATAATTAGGTGGAAACTATAGCGAGAACTTTCAAAATGAGAGTCAAAATTATCTTAGCCATCATAGCAAAATAAATGGTTGTAAGATTTAGATTTTGTATGTATATTACCTTATTGAAATAAAACCAACAACACCCATGTAATTAAAAAATATTTTGGAATTAAAATACCTAACCTATATGATCTCATTCCTTCTTTTATCAAATACTATTTTGTTTTTTTTTGGCTTAGTCGGCCAGAACATATTAATAATAGAAAGACATCGGAAAATTCCAACCTCTTTCATTAAAAAAGATATTTAAAAAATCCCAGATAACCTAAGACATCCAGCACCTGTGCAAACAACTAAAGAAATGAAAAAAACCATTTCACCATCAAGCTTTAAATACGTTGGCCTTTTCACCCCTGCTATTGCCAAAGCAATAGCCATACCATTACCTTGTCTATCAACAATTACGAAGTGAACTCGAACTAGCTGGTTAATACAAGGATCGATACCTATTAAAAGATTCCACAACGACCATGACCAAGAATTCCTTTGCTGTTTCAAGCCCAATGGCATCAATCGGCTTAGAAAATCATGAATGTGCCGTTCTTTACTCGTCTTTCAACACCCAACCGCATCCAGCTTTTTCATCCTTAGTAACACTTGCCACATTGAACTTTTTCCACCCACGGGTAGGTGGAACCCAATGAATAACAGCCTCATTGACTTTATTTCTTGAAGGCTTGTAGTTCGCTGGGCAAAACCACCGTGAACCCTCTAGAAATTGAATGTTATCATCCACCACCATTGCCTACATCAAAGATCTCATTTTGAAATGAAACAACGACATATCAATTGTCGTTGAAGTTTTGTCAAACACAATATCATCTTATGCCAGCCATGCCAGCCAACAAAACGTCGAAACCAGTATCAACGATAACTTTTATGAACACCTATCAAATTCATATTAAAGCATAGCGAGTAAAATCAACAAAGCAATCAACCGTTTTGCACTAAAAACCCCACCAGTTAAAAATATTGAACTAAAATCCATCAATAAATTTGCATTTAAAGAAAAGGTAACTAGCATGCTCCAACTTTCTACCACACCAGGGACATCTACTTTTATTCTTGTCCAACCGCACATCTCGGATTATGAGGAACTCCTTAATTGGAATACAATCAATGACAAGCATCCACAAGAACTTCCTAACTCCTGGTTGACCTTCCTAATTATGTCAACAATGACCGAATCTAACTAAGTTTCCTATATAAAACACATATTTGCCTTTGCCTTGCATATAACTCTTCTAACAAAATATTTTTTAACATTCAAACCCATACGCCTACTATTCCAAAAATAATCCTTGTACCAATACACACAACAGGGATACAATAGAATAATGATATAAACAACCAACAACAACATAAAATCGCACCTACTCTATTCTTCCCTGAAACAGCCCACCTGGCGTAAACCGTATTGATATACAATTTGGTGTATAGTCAATTAAGCCAAGGGTAGAAAAAGGGATAGACTAGTCATTTGTCCATTAAATGCTTAGGTGGTGTATTGTGTGGATTTGACAGTACACCCAAATCAGGAATGCCTCGCTTGAATTCACCATTTGGTGGACTCTTTTGCGAGACAATCCGCCAACCCCAGATACTTTGGGTGAACTTGTTAGTTCATAGATCAATAGACTTGTTTTCTGTGTTTTAGCATAAAAAAGATGACTCAGTGAGTATTGTTAGAGTTTAGTTGAGACCTAGTTGGAATTAATCTAGAGTATTATAAATGATAGCTTCATGTGTTTAGGTAGCTGAATGACTTACTCAATTGATTAGAGGTAATAGTTGTGTTTGGTAGAAAAGATTGTCTATAAAAGTCATGATAATGGGTAGGAAATTAGTTTTCTTCTTTATTCCTTGCTAGCACATTGTGAGTAAGCTCTTAAGTTATCTATTCTTTGTTAGAGAAGACAAAGAAGGTTTCTAGTAGCTAGTCAAGACTCCATTGTTAAGTACTAGCTTACTAGTAATTTCAGGAAAACCCTTAGGTTGAAATTGATGGGGATTTATGTTTTTGCATGTATAGATATTTAGAACAGGTTCGAAAGGAAGAAGACTTCCTGGTTATGGGTTGCATGCAACCGATTCATGCATGTATGTTAAATTTTAGTAGATAAATGATCTAATGGTTATAATTGTTTTTTATTTAGCTCAAGAAGCTAGTGAAGGTTCAAGCAATCGAGGCAAAAGACTAATAGATTAGATTCTGTTCTAGAGTTTGTTTGTGAGTTCCTTCTTACTTCCTTTGAGTTATGAAACTTCCATGATATGTGGGTTGTGTACGATAAGTTTTCTCTACTATAAGTGGGTTAGTTTGTTGTGTCCGGATGTGTGTGTAATAAAACAGTATTGTATGAGTGAGTATGGCCATTGTTGATGTAAAAACACCCTCCTTGTTGCACAAGCCCTATACCAGATAATCTGTGATATGTGAACATATGGAAAGGAAATTTGTTTGTGATGCCTCCAGTAGGACAGTTATATTGCAAACCTATAACATCCCTTACCCGAGTCCAAGGCCAGGGCTGAGTACGAGGCATTACGAAACTTAAACACATGCATTCCAACATTTACAAATCATAAAAAAAACTTGATTAAATATAAAACTTTTCAAACTTTTTCTGGAATTCCTTATTACGAGCATACGAGGACCAAAACAAACTTTAAGCACGATTCGAAACCAAATCGGGTCCTTTAAAGAACTCTGGAAATTGACTCTTGAAATAGGGGCACACACTCGTGTGGGAGGGGCAACACGCCCGTGTGGCTTTCTTGACATGGACGCGTTAAAGGCCCGTGTAGTTCACATGGCCTACACACATTGGGACATGCCCGTGTCCCTAACCCATGCGGAATTAATTCCTAATTCAAACCTACAGGGGTTTTTACACAGCCTGGCACAAGCCTGTGTCCATGGCCCATGTCCCTCACACGGGTATGACATGCCCATGTCCAAAAACCTTGACATTCTATTTTTGACGTCAGTAACTGTTTAGGGGCACACGGCCAAGGCAAACGCCTGTGTGTTAGGCCAAGTGGTGAATTTAATTCCACATTTAAGGTATAGACTTTACACGGTTGAGACACACGGCCGTGTCTCTTCCCGTGTGTTTACTACCATGCATATTTACTTGAAATTTTAAGGTACAGGGGACACACGGCCGAAAAACACTCCTATGGGGCTGATGGTGTGTAGCACACGGCCTAAACACACGCCCGTGTGTCTACCCGTGTGGACAAAACAAGGTTATCTACCAAGCCTTTTTGCCACCTTTTCTTGCACCAACCTACACAACAACAAATATCTCTAATTCACACGACAATATAAGACTAAATCAACCACAACATGACATTCAAATGCAAACCTTATAACACTCTAACAACTGAACGTGCACTTGATCATTCATACATTTGTTTATCCAGGAAAGCATCATCATTTGCAATTATCAGTAATGAATATTAACCATTAACCATTAACTATAGCTTTATACAAAAAGAGGGTTTTCGCCCTATGCCAACACAATTGGCTAATTTAACATTATGACACAGAACAAAAAGACTCAATCCATATACATTCCATACCTAAGCTAATAAAACTAACTATACCAAAAGCATAGAATGATAGTGTCTAACATTCTTTGATCCATGGGGTGATTTGGCGGAATTACAAGAAACGGAAAGTAAAAGGGTAAGCCTAAAGCTTAGTAAGTTGCATGTAAATATCGAAATAACAACCATATTACCACATGTGAACATACTTCCAATATATCATAATTCGTACAAAGAGTAAATGTTCATAACAATTCTTACTCATGTTCATTCCTCGCTATTCATACAACAAGAATAGAGTTCACATATCATTAATTTCATTTAAGTACCTGTACCACTCACAACATGGTCATAAGCGCTATCATTTTGACATAAATCGTAAATTTCTCGTTGAACCATTTGGAATACTACAGGATAATCACCAAGTCTCAAACATAGGTTACGATGTCGACGCCATGTTCCAAACATGGTCTTACATTGGCTCTCACATCTAAGTCGATGCCATGTCCTAGACAGGTCTTACACTAACTTACATACTTTGAGGCCGATACCATGTCCCAGATAGGTCTTATACTAACACACCTCAAGCTGATGCCATCTCCTAGATAGGTCTTACACTAGCTTGCATATCTTGAGGCCGATGCCGTGTCCTAGAGAGGTCTTACATTGGCTGTAACATCCCAAAATAGGGCATAGTCAGAATAGTGGTTTCAGGACCACAAATCTAACATCAAAATATTTATTTTATGATTTGTATGAGGCCTAGAATATGAGTATATGCATGTGTTAAAGTTTCATGAAGAAATTCTTTGAGTAAGGTGTTCAATTGGAAATTAGAGACTAAATTGTATAAATTGCAAAACTTGAATTCTAGAAGCAATTTGTATGAAATTCCTTTGAGTTATGAATTAGAAGGCCTTTGAGAGTAATTTTCCCAATTTATAAATTTTTGGAAAAAAATGGGCTTGCATGGATGAAATTTTAAAGAAAATGCATTAGGCCATTTTGGTCATTTGGCTTTTTAATGAAATAAAATGGGAAAAATCAAGCCAAAATCAGCCATTCTTCTTCCCCATGCTGCCGAAATTCTCTTGTCACCATAGCTAGGGTTTTCAAGCTTTCCAAGCTCAATAGTAAGTGCTCCTAAGCCCCGTTTTTAATGATCTTTGTACTTTTGAAATCCCAGTAGCTTCCTCTCTCCATTTCTACCCATATTTCATGCTAGGGTTTATGTTTAAAAATTTACCCATGCATGAGTTATTTGTATTTTAATGGATTATGGAGGAACATGAAAGATGAATTTGTGTTAAACACCTTTTCCTAGGTGATTTTCATGAAAAACCCTTGTAGGGACCATTTTGAAAAAGTGGTAAAGTGTGTGGTAAAAGTGGGAAAATAATGGAAAATGAGGGCTACCATGAGAAGGAAAAGTGTTCGGCTAGGCTTGGGTAAGGTAGAAATTGCATGTGTTTCATTATACGAGCTTAAGGACTAAATCGTAAAAATATCAAAGGTTAAGGGCAAAATGGTCATTTGGACCAGGGGTGAGAATTAGACTTGTGATGTATAATTTTGGGTATTAATGACATAATTTTTTTGTTATAGACCTCATGGAACAAATTCCGGAGGTCGATCGAGGTAAATGCAAGGTTCCGGAATAATTGAAACACAACTCCAAATCAAATACCAGGTAAGTTCGGATCTCTTAAAGTAAACCCCTAATATGCATAACTGTATGATTTACGAATGCATGATGATTGCATTTATTATTGGCATGAAATATCATAGAAATGCATATTTGATGGTAACATGTGAAAAATATCTCGATTGAGGTTGACAAAGGGAATTCGATGTAACCCATAATTAAATGTGATTTTAGATCTTGCATGTGATGCAGTAAGGATTTAGCCTGGACGGATAACCCGTTGATCTCAATTATGAAAAGGATCTAGCCCGGACTGGTGTTTCTTGAATGATCGAGCCTCCCGAAGAATATGTGTGCATTATGGATTTAGCCCGGACTGGTAATCCTATTAGGGTCTGAATTTAGCCTGGACTGGTAATTCAGATCCGAGCTCAGTAAGGGTGTATGTCTATAAGGGATTTAGCCTGGACTGGTAATCTCGACATCACCTTATGAATTCATGATATGGGGAATTTAGCCTGGGCTGGTAATCCTCCCATAAGATGTGAGGTTCGCGGGAGTGCATATATGTGAAATGATCATTTGTAAGAATTGACGATTAATGGGTTTTCCATCGAGATTTCCTAGAAACTCATTGATTGAGTGCATGTGTTAGGGAACCATTTTATGATTGATGATTTCATGATTTAAATATGGATGTATGATAATTACTCGGTAAGTTTACTTTCTTGTTATTCGAGCTTACAAAGCATGTAAATGCTTACCCCTCTCTTTTTCCCTATCTTACAGAGCTCGAGGACTCATAAGGACTGGAAGACAATTGGACAGTTGACAATCTATCAACTAGTCAAGCTTTGGTATAAAGACATTTTTATTTTGTTCAATAGCACGTATAGGATTTTTGAGCATTTTGTTATATGTGTCATTTAATTTGCCAAATGAAGGCATGGAAAAATATGTTTATCTTTTTGTATATCGCCACAAAAATTTGGCTTAATTGAAGTAGGCTTATGACCTACCAATTTTTGTATTGTTTTATTTACAAGTGATGGGTTGTTACCAATTGGAAATGACTTACATGAACGAGCCAATTTCGGACGAATTAAAGTGACATGGAAACCTATAAACACTACATGGGAAATAACCTTTCATGTATGAAACCAATAATATGAGGTTTATAACAACTCGATTTAGGACCTAGTCAGAACAGTGGTCTCGGGACCACAAATTCGAAGTTAAAAAATTATTTTTATTATTTTTATGAGGTTATGGTACGATTATATAAGTGTATGTAAATTTTGGTAAGTTAATTTTAGCGATTTCTAGTCTAATTTCGAAAAATGACTAAATCGCATAAAAGGCAAAAGTTACATTTTAGTGCTTAAATGTGTTAAATAGTTAGAGAATAAAAATTAAGGGTTTTTAAAGGGCAATTAGACCCTTTTGCATTGGCTTGGCAGGCCATGGGGAGACAAATTGGAGGGAAGGTCAAAATTAGGTGAGGGTGAGGTCATCAATTTTGACTAGTTTTATATTAAACAAAACAAAGGTCATTTCTTCTTTATTTTCTTCTCTTTCACCGATTTTTACCAGCCATAGGGGGTTTTTAAAAGCTTCAAAACTTTCAGCAACATTAAGCCTCTCAACTAAGTGATTTTGAAAGTTTCTATTAATGATTTTTACATTTTTGGACTCCTTAAAGCATAGGCTTTCTAATGAGAGGTCTATTATGCAACATGGTGGAAAGTTTAGGGTTTTGTCATGAAAATATTTGCAATGTTTTCTGAGTTTTTATGGAGGAATATTAGTCTTAGTTGTGTTATAAACAACTTTTGTGAAAGGTGTGAGCATGAAAACACCTAAAGGGACTATTTTGCATAAGTTGCAAAATAGGTGGTTAGTGTGTGAAATAGTGAGAATTTGGGATTGCCCTAGTAGTAAAAAGAGTCTAGGTAGGCTTGAAATACGTATAAATTCGATAAAAATCAAATTTCGGGCATAGGGGCAAAATGGTCATTTTACCAAAGTTGTGAATTTTTTAATGCCTAATTGTGTTTAGTGACTAAATGGACGCATATTGTTATTATAGATCAAGATTTGTCAAAATCGAGCCTAGACTGGGGCAAAGCCAAGCAATCCGATTAAGCCTTCTAGTCAAGTACTTTTTGTAATCCGAGGTAAGTTGTATGTAAATAATAGAACTACACTGTTAATACTTGTATTCATATCTTCATTGAATTGATATTGTACGAGTTGATAAGTTATAAGTTGAGAATTCCTTGTAATATTTGAGATAGTAGAAATATCCCATTGAAACCTTAGCATATGAACTGGATATTCGTGCCAAGGCATTGGGTGATTTGTGCGCCAGTGTAAGACATGTTTGGGACATGCTTCGGCCACATTATTAGAGCCAGTGTAAGACCATGTCAGGGGCATGGAATCGGCATCCAGACGAGGGCTAGTGTAAGACATGTCTGGGACATGCATCAGCCACATTATGAGAGCTAGAGTAAGACGTGTGACACGCATCGGCTAAGAGTTATGCTAGTGTAAGACATGTTTGGGGACATGCATCAACACGCATATACGAGAGCTAGTATAAGACCATGTCAGGGACATGGTATCGGCAATTTATCCCATGTTGAAGGTTCATAGAATATCAAGTAGTATTCCAAACGGTTCAATGGTGAATGCTATAGTTCAATTTTGATAAAGAAAGGATGATCATGTTGTGAGTGTTACAGGTACCTATATGATAAGCATGAGTAACGAGCTTAATTTAAAAATGAGACTCGAGTAGATGATAATGAGTAAATTAAGTTATGTTTACCTTTGATGCTATAAGCATAATGGCAAATGGTGAGATTGTTGTTGTATATTTATTTATATGCAACTTACTAACCTTTATGCTTGCTCTTTTCCCTTTCCCTCTTCTTTCAGTATCTCCAGGTTAGCTTAAGGGTTCCATAAAGGCAGAGATATCGATCACACTATCAACCATAGCACTCGGTATAGTTTGGTTTATATTTTTGAAGGTGGCATGCATAGGGCTAGACTAGGATGTTGTATCAAGCTTGGAATAATGGCTATTATTCATTTTGATGAATGCATATAATGTTCTTTCTATGGATGAATTGGTGTCCATTGTGATGAAATTTGTATATTGATATGATCTTGTGTAGGTTGTGCAAAATGGGTGACAAAATGGCTTGGGAAATAGCCTAGTTTGGCCACACGGGTAGGGCACACGGCCATGCATGACACACAGCTCACGCCCATGCGTGTGTGTTATGGTCGTGCGTCCTCTGCACTTAAAACTTTAAAGTCATTTTAGTACACGGGCATGTGCCCGGGCCATGTCATAAAGTGAGTATGCATGCTAGTATCACACGGACAAGAGACACGACCATGTGTCTTAACCGTGGGAAGAACACTATTATAGGATACGAGTGTGTTCTTGGGCCGTGTGGTTTTGATAGAATGCCCAGGTTTTCAGACACGAGTTTGGGACATGGGCGTGTCCCTAGCACATGGTCGTGTCTTCTATACCCACACGGGCGTGTGGAGCCTTGATGCATGAAATTTTCTAAGTTTTTCATGAATTCTCAGTTGGGTTCTGAACCATCCTGGATGTATGTTTTGGGCCTCGTAAGCCCGTATATGAGACAGACTGCTTGTGAAATGAGAAATTTTTAAATTGTTCGAGATTTCATGGCCCAGTTTTATACAGTTAGTTGAGTTTAAGTTAGGTAGCACCACGAACCCTATCCTAGCGTCGGATACATGCGAGAGGTGTTACATTTGGTGGTATCAAAGCATGGTTTAGCCGATTTTAAGACTAAATTAGCTATGCATGCCACCTATATGCATATTCATAGTGTGACGATTCCTGAAGATTATAAATTGTGTTTTTCTTACATAGTAAATTGATCCTGATAGAACCACGGTAGATGACGTTGAAAGTAATGTGCCGGTTCCTACAGAAGGGACTACACCAGTAGAGAGTGAGCCCGTAAGTATGGGCCAAGGTGGAGGGGCTAGGGAAGCCTACCTTCGAATAATGGATGCTTGGTATATGGAGTTCGTTCGTGCGAACCCGAACACTCCACCTCTCCTACCTCTCCTGATTCGTCAGTATGCCCTGATGGCTCCGTAAGGTGTGGACGTGTTCAGATGAGAGAAACCTTCGGTAGACAAGATTCGAAAGCAAAGGGTCGAGGAATTTTGGGCTAGTGTAGATGATGACTCGGAGAGAGCGGAGTTTTGGCTAGAAAATACCACGAGGGTATTCAATGAACTGTCATGCACGCTTGAAGAGTGCGTAAAGTGTGTCATGTCACTTCTACGAGACTCAGTTTATTAGTGGTGGAATACTCTCGTGTCTGTGGTACTAAGAGAAAGAGTAACTTGAGAATTCTTCCAAGGAGAGTTCCAAAAAAAGTACATTAGCCAGAGGTTCATAGACTAGAAAAGGAAGGAATTTTTAGAGTTGAAGCAAGGTAATAAGACTGTAATAGAATATGAGCGTGAATTTGTGAAGCTTAGCAAATATGCACGAGAATGCGTATCCACTGAAGCTTTTATGTGTAAGGGGTTTGAAGATGGCCTCAATGAAGACATTCGAGTGTTTGTGGGCATCCTAGAGTTAAGAGAATTTGTAGTGCTCGTTGAGAGAGCATGTAAAGCAGAAGAGCTGGTGAAGGAGAGGAGGAAAGCAGCCATCGAGTTGTGAGATTTAAAGAGAAGATAGATGGGGAAGACGCATCAATGCTCCTCTAAGAGGTCTAAAGAAATTAATACCCGATCGAACACTTCAGTGGGATTTTCACGGAGGAATAAGAATCAACAGAGCATGGCATCTAAATCCCAAACTACTTCAGTTGCAAGTGTCGGTAGTGCTTGGCTAAATAGGCTGGACTGTTCGCAATATGGAAGACATCACTTGGGCGAATGCCTGGTAAACGAGAGGGGCTGTTTCAAGTGTGGGTCACTTGACCACTTTATCCGCGAATGTCCTAAGATGGATGAGAGAGGGAGAAAACAAGTTGTGAAAACAAGCATTACTCCCTTGAGGGGTAGGCCTCAAAGGTACTCCAGGAGTGGGACTAGTAGTAGAGATGCGCCGAGAGATGCCGTGATGAGGTCCGAAGGCAAAGTGCCAGCGAGGACCTATGCTATATGAGCCCGAGAAAAGGCAGAGTTTCCAGACGTGATCACGGGTACCTTTTCTATTCATGATATAACTGTTGTCGCTTTAATTGACCTGGGATCTACCCACTATTACATATGTATGGAATTAATACCTCATATAAACATGCTAGTAGAGTCCACTAAGTTTGTAATAAAAGTGTCTAATCCGTTAGGCAAGCATGTATTAGTGGACTAAGTATGTAGAAATTGTCCTTTGATGATTAGAGGCCACTATTTTCCGGCCAACTTGATGTTATTGTCGTTTAATGAATTCGATGTAATTCTTGGGATCGATTAGTTAACCTCCCATGGCATTGTAGTAGACTGTGGCAGAAAAGCAATTCTATTAAGATGTGAGAATGGAAATGTTCTTCGAGTTGGGCCAGATAAGTCAGATAATTTGTCTGTAGTAATATCGTCTTTGGCAGTCGAAAGATATTTGAGAAAAGGATATGAAGCTTATCTAGCTTTTGTGCTGAATACTCAAGTGTCTAAGTCGAAGATTGAGTCAGTACCAGTGGTTTGTGAGTTTATAGATGTCTTTCCAGAGGAGTTACCAGGGTTACCCCCAGAGAGAGAGGTTTAGTTTGGTATTGAGTTGGCTCCTGGTACGACACCAATCTCGATTGCACCTTATAGAATGGCCCCCATTGAGCTAAAGGAGTTGAAGGTACAGTTGCAAGAATTAACAGATAAAGGTTTTGCTAGACCGAGTTACTCACCATGGGGTGCTCCAGTGCTTTTCATGAAAAAGAAGGACGGGTCGATGAGGTTATGTATCGACTATAGACAACTTAACAAAGTAACGGTAAAGAACAAGTATCTCTTGCTAAGGATTAAGGATCTCTTTGATCAACTAAGAGCAGCCACTGTATTTTCTAAAATAGATTTGATGTCGGGTTACTACCAGTTAAGAGTCAAGGAACAAGATGATCCGAAGACTACTTTTCGGACTAGATATGGGTATTACGAGTTTCTTGTTATGCCTTTTGGATTAACAAATGCCCCAGCGGTATTTATGGACTTGATGAACAGCATCTTCTGATCGTATTTGGATCGGTTCATCGTCGTTTTTATTGATGACATCTTGGTTTATTCGCGTAACAAGAATGAGCACGCAGAGCTATTGAAAACTGTGTTACAGATCTTGATGGATAAGCAACTTTATGCCAAGTTTACTAAGAGCGAGTTTTGGCTCAAAGAGGTCGGGTTTCTAGGACATATAGTGTCGGGTGATGGAATCCGAGTTGATCCATATAAGATCTCCACCATTGTGTAGTGGAAACCACCTAGGAATGTGATAGAGGTTCGCAGTTTTCTAGGGCTAGCGAGAAACTAAAATGATTTGTAAATGGATTCTCCATGATAGCCACCCTGATAACAAGGCTACAGTAGAAAGATGTCAAGTTCGAATGGATAGAAGAGTGCCAACAGAGCTTTGAGAAATTAAAGGCTTTATTGACCGAAGCCTCAATTTTAGTGCAACCTGAGTCAGGCAAGGGATTTATAGTTTTTAGTGATGCTTCCCTAAATGGTTTAGGGTGTGTACTAATGCAAGAACGCAAGGTTATAGCCTATGCCTCGAGACAGGTAAAAACCTCATGAGAGGAATTATCCGACCCATGATTTAGAGCTAGCAGTCGTGGTGTTCGCACTGAAGATTTGGCGACATCATTTATATGGTGAGAGATGTCGAGTATTGACTGATCACAAGAGTTTAAAGTATCTAATGACTCAGAAAGAGTTGAATTTGAGGCAACGACAATGGTTAGAGCTAATAAAAGATTATGAGTTGATCATCGACTACCATCCGAGAAAGTCGAACGTAGTCGCTGATGCTTTGAGTAGGAAGTCGTTGTTTGCCTTAAGAGCTTTGGAGACTTAGTTGACTGTGCCTAAGGATGGTTCAATCCTAGCAGAGTTGAGAGTTATGCCAACTTTTCTTCATGAATTTCGTAAAGCTCAGAAAGATGACGAGAAACTACAAGCCAAGAGAACTCAGTGTGAATCAGAGATTGAGTCAGATTTTCGTATTAGTACTAATGGGTGTATAATGTTCGAAGATAGAATTTGTGTACCCAAAGATAGTGAGCTCATTTAGAAGATTTTGCGAGAGGAACATAGTGGTTGTTCGTCAGTTCACCTGGGTAACGTGAAGATGTACAATGACCTTAAGAAAATGTATTGTTGGTCGAGTATGAAAAGAGACATTTCAGACTTTGTTTCCAAGTGTTTAGTGTGTCAGCAAGTAAAGGCTGAACACCAAGTACCTTCTGGGCTACTTCAACCTATTATGGTTCCAGAGTGTAAATGGGATCGTATCACCATGGATTTTGTGACTAGTTTGCCTCTAACCTCAAAAAAGAGAGATGCAGTATGGGTTATTGCGATAAACTCACTAAGTTAGCCCACTTCATACCAGTGCATACCGACTACTCCCTTGAGAAATTAGCTGACTTGTATGTTTCTAAAGTTGTGAGACTATATGGTGTACCATTGTCAATTGTTTCAGATAGAGACTCGAGATTCACCTCGAGATTTTGGAAGAGCTTGTAAGAGGCTTTAGGAACCAAGTTGAGTTTCAGCATGGCTTTTCACCCACAGAGTGATGGACAGTCAGAAAGAGTAATACAGATCTTAGAGGACATGTTGAGATGTTCTGTTATTGAATTCCAAGGAAGTTGGGAAAAATCCTTACCATTGGTTGAATTCGCCTATAACAACAGCTATCAGTCAAGTCTAAAAATGGAGCCTTATGAGGCTTTGTATGGGTGAAAGTGCCAAATGCCCTTATTCTGGACTGAATTGAGAGAAAGTCAGATTCATGGGCCTGATTTGATCAAAGAGGCTGAGGAAAAAGTTAAGGTGATTCGTGATTGTTTGAAAACCGCCTTGGATAGACAAAAATCCTATGCGGATTTGAAACGAAGGGTGATTAAATTTGAAGTCGGGGATAAGGTATTTTTGAAAGTTTCTCCGTGGAGAAAAGTCCTCAGATTTGGTAGAAAAGGCAAGTTGAGTCCTCGTTTTATAGGACCTTATGAGGTTACCGAGAGAGTAGGGCCTATTGCCTACCGTTTGGGTTTGCCGCCAAAGTTAGAAAAGATTCATGACGTATTTCTCATGTCCATGCTACGCCGATATAGATCAGACCCTTCGTATGTAATTACACCAACTGAAGTTGGGATTCTTCCAGATATGAAGTATAGTGAAGAACCAGTTGTAAAGGTTTTGTGGCATAGACATGGAATCGAGGAAGCCACATGGGAACCCGGGGAGTCTCTTAGAGAGCAATATCTGAACTTATTCACCGATAAGGTTTTCAAAAACGAAAATCCCTAAGAGAGGAGAAATGTAACAACCCGATTTAGGGCCTAGTTGGAACAGTGGTCTTGGGAGCACAAATCTAAAGTTAGAAATAATTTTTATTATTTTTATGAGGTTATGGTACGAGTATATAAGTGCATGTAAATTTTGGTAAGTTAATTTTAGCTATTTCTAGTCCATTTTCAAAAAATGACTAAATCGCATAAAAGGTAAAAGTTACATTTTAGTGCGTAAATGTGTTAAATAGTTAGAGAATCAAAATTAAGGGTTTTTAAAGGGGAATTAGACCCTTGTGCATTGGCTTGGACAGCCATGGGGAGGCAAATTGGAGGGAAGGTCAAAATTAGGTGAGGGTGAGGTCATCAACTTTGACTAGTTTTATATTAAACAAAGCAAAGGCTATTTCTTCTTTATTTTCTTCTCTTTCACCAATTTTTACCAGCCATAGGGGGGTTTTTGAAAGCTTCAAAAATTTCAGAAACATTAAGCCTCTTAAGTAAGTGATTTTGAAAGTTTCTATTAATGATTTTTACATTTTTGGACTCTTTAAAGCATAGGCTTTCTAATGAGAGGTCTATGTTGCAACATGGTGGAAGGTTTAAGGTTTTTTCATGAAAATATTTTCAATGTTTTCTGAGTTTTTGTGGAGGAATATGAGTCTTAGTTGTGTTATAAACAACTTTTGTGAAAGGTGTTAGCATAAAAACACCTAAAGGGACTATTTTGTATAAGTTGCACAATAAGTGGTTAGTGTGTCAAATTGTGAAAATTTGGGATTGCCCTAGTAATAAAAAGAGTCTAGCTAGGCTTGAAATACGAATAAATTCGATAAAAATCAAATTTCAGGCATAAGGGCAAAATGGTCATTTTACCAAAGTTGTGAATTTTTGAATGCCTAATTGTGTTTAGTGACAAAATGGATGCATATTGTTACTATAGATCATGATTTGTCAAAACTGAGCCTAGACCGAGGTAAAGCCAAGTAATCCGATTAAGCCATCTAGTCAAGTACTTTTTGTAATCCGAGGTAAGTTTTTGTAAATAATACTACACTGTTAATACTTGTATTCATATCTTCATTGAATTGATATTGTACGAGTTGATAAGTTATAAGTTCAGAATGCCTTATAATATTTGAGATAGTAGAAATATTCCATTGAAACCTTAGGATATGAACTAGATATTCGTGCCAAGGCATTGGGTGATTTTTGCGCCCGTGTAAGACATGTCTGGGACATGCTTCGGCCAAATTATGAGAGCCAGTGTAAGACCATGTCTGGGACATGGCATTGGCATCCAGACGAGGGCGAGTGTAAGACATGTCTGGGACATGCATCAGAACGCATATATGAGAGCCAGTATAAGACCATGTCTGGGACATGGCATCGATAATTTATCCCATGTTGAAGGTTGATAGAATATCCTGTAGTATTCCAAGCGGTTCAATGGTGAATGCTATAGTTCAATTTTGATAATGAAAGGATGATCATGTTGTGAGTGTTACAGGTACCTATATGATAAGCATTAGTAACGAGCTTAATTTAGAAAATGAGACTCGAGTAGATGATAATTCGTAAATTAAGTTATGTTTACCTTTGATGCTACAAGCATGATGGCAAATGCTGAGATTGTTGTTGTATATTTATTTATATGCAACTTACTAACCTTTATGCTTACTCTTTTTCCTTTCTCTCTTTTTTAAGTATCGCCAGGTTAGCTTAAGGATCCCTTAAAGTCAGAGATATCGATCACACTATCAATCGCAACACTCGGTATATTTTGGTTTATATTTTTGAAGGTGGCATGTATAGGGCTAGACTAGGATGTTGTATCAAGCCTGGAATAATGGCTATTATTCATTTTGATGAATGCATATAATGTTCTTTCTATGGATGAATTGGTGTCTATTGTGATGAAATTTTTATATTGATATGATCTTGTTTAGGTTGTGCAAAATGGGTGACAAAATGGCTTGGGAAATAGCCTAGTTTGTCCACACGGGTAGGACACACGGGCGTCTGGCTAGGCCGTGTATGACAAAAAGCTCACGCCCATGGGTGTGTGTTATGGTCGTGCATCCCCTACTCTTAAAACTTTAAAGTCATTTTAGTACACGGGCGTGTGCCCGGGCTGTGTCATAAACTCAGTATGCATGCTAGTATCACATGGATAAGAGACACGGCCATGTGTCTAGACCGTAGGAAGAACACAGTTTTAGGATACAGGCGTGTTCTTGGGCCGTGATCGTGTGATTCGTAACAAGTAATAAATATTTATAATGAAAATCAAACTTAGACTAACTATTATCACGACGAAAAGGCAAGCGCACTTATCGAACAATAGTATAGTAATGGAAAGACCGGGATATCGTACCCAAGGGAACCAAAAGTACTAGTAATAACTATCTTTTAATATCTAGCCTAAGAATAAAAGTTTGTTGATTAAACTAATTATCCAAACTAATTAACTAATTTAATTAAAGAAAAAAGAAAATTTGGAAAAGGACTTGAAGAAAAGCAATTGATAAACAGGACACCCAAGGAGGAATCCACCTAGATTTCACATGTTATCAACTCTGAACCAGACGATTTATTCACTTGACTTGATCCGTGAGATTTCCTAGCCTACGTTATTATCCCTTTCGAAACTAATAACGTCTAACCCTCAGTTGAATTAATCGAAATTCCTTTCTTAATTAAAACCCCTAGGGAAACAGTAAATCACTCTATAGACTCCCAGATTTGGTTTCACCCTAATCCGGCAAAATCTCATAACCCTATTTCTAGGCGTTCGATCAACTCCACTTAATTATGCCAAATCTACTCTTAGGCAGAGTCTATTCCTCCTCTGCATAAGCACATCAAATCATGAATTAATACCCGGAATATTAACTCAAGCATTAAGAACACTTAATTAAGAAGAAATCAAGTATTTATCATACAGTTCAAAAAATAATAACAAGATCCATCATAGGTTTTATCCCCGTTAGGTATTTAAGGGGTTTAGTTCATAATAAAATAAGAGTACATCTCAGAAGTATAAAAAAAACAAAACATGAAGAAAACTCTAAAACCCCTGAAAGAATTTTTAGAGAGATCTTCAGTCTTGAAGTAGCTCCGGCTTTTGGGATGGATTGTCTGGCTTCCTTCAAGTAATTCCTGGCATGTGGTTTTGTATTCCAGAAAAGTTCTAGAAGAGGCCCCCTTAAGTATTGGCTTTCTTCCTCCTTAAGTATCCATTTTTGTGTAAAATACAACTCTTTGAAAAAGGGACATGCCCGTTTGCCACGGCCGTGTGACGTGATTGCCAGGTCGTGTTCGATCTATTAAATTGTACAGCCGTGTGGGCTCAATGGCCAGGCCTTATGAATCGTGAAAACCTTGGTCGGCACCCCGAAGGCTACGAGCGTGTGAGATGCCCGTGTGGCAAGGCTTAGGCCATGTCATCTTCTCGATTTGGTCCATTTTGTCCCTTTTTTGCTCGTTTTTGGCTTCTTTTGACTCTTGGTGCTCTCCTAAGTACAAAACATGAAATAATCGGATTAAGAGCACCAACATCCACAAATCTAGTAATAAACATCCATAAATATGCTAAGTATTTGAGGTATAAGTATGTATAATTTGGTGTTTATGAAATACCCCCACACTTAAGCATTTGATTGTCCTCAAGCAAAATTCTCATTTACTGCTAGAATTCATTCCTTTCAATCGCATAAGCATTACTGATAATGTTACAAATAATTCCACGAAAAATCATACAGCGAGAATTCAACTATAGGGGCTTTAAAAACCTCAAACAATCTAAATTGAATACTTTGATAACAAAATTATAGGTAATCTCCTTCCTTTAAGTAATTAACTTTAGTCCTACATATACAAGAGATGACATCCTCACTAAAGATTCACTCAAATCACTCAAAGTGTTTAAGGTTCAAGATTAAGCACTCGATTGTCTAACATGAAAAGTTATTACCATAGGATTGCATGAAAATCAAATCTCCACCACTTGTAAATGATATGATACACTAATCAAAAGGTCTTTGCATGGTTGTAATGGGGTTTAGGTTACAGGTATGGATACAAGCTGAAGAGACAAGGGTTAGAATCAATTTAATTTTAATATATTACCCCACTATCAAAAACTTAATTACTGAACCACAAAAAAATATCTAGAACTATTTTACATGAGTTCATGACAACTTTAGCTTGCTGAGAATTACAATAATAATACTGAGTTTTTTTTTTAAAAACAAATCAAGTCAATACAATAACTTCATGATTCAGTAACAGAAAATGGTGAACATAGTGAGGTAACAGTATTAAATTTAATCTCGATAAAAAAAAAGTAAATTAAGTAAGAGGATTTCAACAATAATAGGTTAATGGGTTAATGATGAAGGTTAATCAATAAAAAAGGTTAGTAGGCTCAAAGGGGGTTCACTAAGGGTTTAATTATGTGGGAAGGCTTTTTATGGAGTAAATGGGTTAAATCCTAAGTGCCTTTATCATCTCAATGTATCAAATCATACGTGTGATCTCGACATGTATAATCAAAGCAAGTTCTAGAATAGCAGTTCAATGTTGACACACTCAAACCACAAAAGAAGTGAGCAAGAAAGAAATCTATATGCTCAAAAGGCTCAAAAACCTCACCAAAAATTTGGGTTTTTGATGTCATTCCTGTATACTTAAGATTTCAAGATAATACCTCAATTTAGGAAAAATAGTCTAAAAAAATTATTTCTCAAAATATCAACTTATCATGCTCGATTCTTTAAGGTCCTATAATCAAATAATCATGCATAATTCCCTTGGTCTAATTCACGACATATAAAAAATAATTATAGATCAATCAGAATTCATTCTATCAATATTATGAGAAAATCACTTAAGCACAAGACCAAATTCAGGGATTTGAGAATAATGCAAAAAGTTAGGTTTCATGTTCACCCCCCACACTTAAGATGTACATTTTCCTCAATGTTCAAAGATAGATTATTCAAAATAAAGAAAATCATAAGAGGAAAGGAGGTGAAACTCCCTGCTATATGGATGCGGAGCTTGATTCTGAGGTTGGAGTGTTTGGGGAAAGTAGTAGCTGCCGTTGTTCTTGGTTAGATGAAGAAATTGGGTCATTGAACATGGCACTCGTGAGGTATTATTTCCCATTTGTTTCCTTATTCCGTAAAATATTCCTAGCACCTTTGCTTGGAAGTCTATAGAATCATGAAGAGCTTATTAAGAGTTGGTGTGGAAGAGAGCATAGTGGGATTACTTTTTAAAAATACCAGAAAGTGAAAAAAGTGAAATTTACTAATATAGATATGTCTTTCAAAATAAAATAATAAAATGAAAATGAAAATAAAAAATAAAATAAAATAAAATAAAATAAAATAAAAAATTAAGAATAAAAAGTTAGGAGGATTCAATGATCCTCGTCAATGAGGCCCTCAGGTGGTGGCGCTAGGGTGGCGATGTGAAAGTGCTGGCACAGCTACTGCATCATGGCCTACATATCGTCCATCTGCCAGTCTCGTTGTCGATCTCGCTCGTGAATCATCTCGAACTGTGTAGTGCAATACTGCTCGAAGTGGGCGAGTCAGTCGAAAAGGTGTGCCAATGAAGCATCCCTAGGTGCCGCAGTGGAGGCTCCTCATGCTGTGAGGGAACATCATCAGGAATGTCCTCAAGATCCTCCTCGTCAATGGCATGAGAGAGACGGTACTGAAGAGGATCAGTCCCACATCGGTGCTCGATTATCCTCATGTGTAACATAGTCGTGATGCCCTGTGGGGTCATCTAACCTATCAGTGTAAGCGCTGATGATTTGGCCGTGGTATTGAGGAGGCCCAAGTGCCTGGCAAGGCGCGTCACGAAGGGGCCGATGGAGATCACTCCCTTCCTATGCCGCTCAGTTTGATGGCGAATGGTGAAAGCAATGAAGTATGCCAAGTCAGTCACGTGTGCATTTGCCATGCACCATAAATAGTAGGTGTCATAGGTGTTGACGACAGCGGTGCTCTCTCTCCTCCCAATTAAGGTGTGTGCCAATATGGCATGGAGATAGCGTCAGGAAAGTGCGAGAGCTGAGGCTTTCGAGCGGCTGGGGTCGTAGGTGGAAGAGAGTGGTGCCAAAGCTTTCCAGCACAAGGAGGGAGAAATGTGGATATTTCGTGGTAGTACATTCATGTCTTCCTCCTCCATAAACTCATCGGTGTAAAGTCCCAGAGCGACTCCAAATTCTGGGACACTCATCGCGCGAACTAGACCGCCTAATCGGAAGTAAATGGTGCTTGGGTCATCATTGTTCGCCATGACCACCTGTAAATGAAAAGTAGAGCATAATTCTAAAGTTAGCTCTAAATAAATGGGCTCGATAATAGCGAAGAACCGTTCCCATAGGTCTGTGGACAGGAGGGCGCGGATGGCATCAGCTAGCTGAACTTGCTCGACGGCAACCCAGTCAATGCAGCGACCTGTAGAGAGGGGTCTTGCACTTAGTAGCTGATATAGCTCCTCCTGCGAAGCTTGCGGAAATTCAAAGAACGGGTGCCGAACTTCGGCTGTAGCACGTATCAAGGAAGAACCCGGTCCCCTACGTCTCTTTGAGGATAGGACCACGACCTTCTTGCCTCTCGATGATGACATAATGTTCTTGAAAATACATGAGCATTGATATAATCCAAGATACATCAGTTAGTTAAGCAAGAGGCCTAAAACTAGTATATGCTATTTAGTAGCTTAAACAATTCAAATAAAGAAAATTCTAAAGCAAATTCCTAACTTGTCTAAAACATATTTGTAATAGTAACAATATCTATGTAAAGTATGTAGAATACTAATGTAGCAACACAAATTGGAAAAATAAGGTTGAGAAAGTGGACCGAAGGCTGTTGTAGGGCGGTGCACGGGCGTGTTGGTGGCGAGCATAGGTGTGTGACGCGGGGATATAGTCGTGTGGAGGAAAAATAGAGGGTATAGAGAGGGGAAAGTGGGGATTAATGCAAGGGTAGTGGATTTGAGGGTGGTTTGGGGTTGGGGAAGTGAGAATCTGGGGAATGGTGGTCAGAATAAGGATTAGGAAATGGGGAAGGGTAGATTTCGGCTAGGGTTTTGAAAAGGGGAAGAAGATGAACAGTGGTTTGCTTATATAGGGGAGGTTCACACGGCCTAGGGCCACGCTCGTGTACTTTGAGGGTGAGCCTGTGTTTTTGAATTTTGCGATTTAGGTCGTGCCCGGCTACTATCCCACACCCGTGTGTCTTAGGCGTGTGTCAAATACGGCCATGTCGCACGGCCGTGTCGAAGAAACAGAATCGGGCCTTGTCCTTGGCACGCCTATGGTTTTCCATTCCCACACCCGTGGTCTCCTATCAAGTTCACCCATGGCCATGTCGCACGGCCGTGGGGATTTATCGCACCCCGTGTTTTGGGGAAATCATGTCTTGCTTCAACACGGTCGTATTGCACGGCCGTGTCTCTTCCCCTATTTGGCCACGAATTTAGGCAGGCCCGTGTTGCAATTCAAAGATTAAGTTAATGATTCAAAGTGTTAGAAATTAAAAATAAAGAAATCAAAATATGTTAGTGCTCGGGTTGCCTCCCGAGAAGCGCTTATTTATAGTCTAAGCTCGACTTACCTCTCTGTTAAATGATCATGGTGGTTTAAGGAGTTCATACTCCTCATTCCTGCTGTCAATCTTAAAATAAGGTTTTAATCAGGTACTGTTTACCTTAAAAGTGCCTAACTTGGGATGACTCACCTCTACTGTACCGAATGGAAAAATACTGAGTACCGTAAGAGGGATTTCCTAATTTGGTGTGGTAGTGACAATGTGGGGATCTGCGACATCTAGTGAGACTTTATCGCGAACCTTAAGTTGATTAGGAGAGGTATCGAGCTTATTTTGGCATAGTTTTGGTTTATCATGTGTTCTCTGTGACAGCCCAAAATTGACCCTAGTCGGGAAGTGGTTTCGGGACCACTAAACCGAGTCATAAAAATAATTAACCGTCATAATTGATGCTCATTATATGTACATGTGCATGTGTGAAAATTTCGTGTTTGAATTTTGTTAATTGTAAGTGAATTTTATCAAATAGGACTTATGTGAGAAAATTTTGAAATGTGCTAGGCAAATGCAAAGTGGCCTATTAATGCATATTGTGAAAATGATGGGTTTGCATGTCAATTTACCCAAATTAAGGCATAGTGGCCGGCCATGCTATGAGTGGAAACATGTCACAAACATGTTATGTTAGTGAGGTATGTTAGGAAAAATAAAATAAGGAGTATGGGTAATAAAGAAATGGAAACAAAAAAAAATGTGTGGTTGTCCCCCCCCATTGCCGTGAGTTAAAGAAAAGAAAAGAAAAATTTTGTTCATCCTTTTTCATTTTCTTTTGGCCGAAAATTCTAAGGAAGGAGCAAGGAGTTCTTGCTTCATGTTTGGTTTGGAAGAGGATTAGGAGGAGGTTTGGCCATACTTGTATCTAGATCAAGGTATGTTTGAGGTTGTGCCATGAGATTCATGCATGTTTTTAGTTGCTAGCTTGAGTTCTAATTAGCCCATGGTTCAAATCTTTGCTATGTCATGGGGATGATATTCCGCCTAGGTGGATTTTGTGTTAATGGCATTGCATGCTAAATATGAAGCTAGTTAATGATGCATGTGATGGTGGATTGATGATTCTTGAATCTTCTTTTTAGCATTTTTGAGTGAGCACATATGTGCATTGGTTGCTAGATGGAGAAGAATCGGCTAGCAAGTTGTGTGCTAAGGCCGAATATAATTTTTGTATATTAATGAGTAATGCATGTGCAAAATTGATGGAAAGGGAGAGGATGCTTTACTAGTGTATATATGTGTGTATTAGCCATGTTTTGAACTTGAAACAAAATGGTGTTTAGTCAATACAAGTAACCATACTTGTAGAATGTATTAAGTGTTGCAATCGGCCCCAACATAGACATGTATGTTCGGCCACATGAATAAGTACATAAGCTATGTGTATGTTCGGCCATAGGTAGCCTATTGATGGCTTTAGCTTGACTTAGAAAATTCGGCTAAGGGGAAATATTAGCTAGTATGTTGAATTCGATTCGTGATTTCGTACACATGTGACTCTAATGTCTAATGTATACATGGGCTAAGTACCTTGAGCTTCTCTTTTGATGTTCGAATGAATTGTATTAAATTGCTTGATGTGATTAAAAATGCGTATGACCATTGTGTATTTGAGCTAAAAGGGTGGCCATATGACCTATCAAACTCCTTGTCATATTCGACCATAAGCTAGCAAAATGAGACTTTAATGAGTTAAATTTGTTTGAATTAGCTCAAGAGCTTAGAGGACCCCAGTTGGATAAGGGAAAGGAAAAAGTGGTCGAGTAGCCATCGGAATCGTTCGACAACATCCGAGGTAAGTTCTTGAGTAAAAGAGCTTAAATTATGATTTGATTAGATCATGTTTTAATCAAATCAAAATCATGCTCCTTGTGTGTGGCTATTGAGCCGAAATTGCAAGAATGATAAGTGTCTTGTGTTTGAGTTTTGCTAACGAAAACAAAATACGAATGTGCCATGATTTATTGTTAAATGTGCATGGTTATTTGAATGATGTCCGGGCTAAGTCCCGAAGGCTTTGTGCTAAGTGACCATATCCGGACTAAGATCCGAAGGCATTTGTGCGAGTTACTAAATCCGGGTTAAGTCCCGAAGGCATTTGTGCGAGTTACTAAATCCGGGTTAAGTCCCGAAGGCATTTGTGCGAGTTACTATAACCGGGCTATGTCCCGAAGGCATTTGAACGAGTAGCTATATCCGGTTAAATTCCGAAGGTACGTGATTTGGGAATGAATGATCTTGCTGTAAAAATTTCAGTTAATACGCTTGAAACATCCCAACATTGAGGTATGTTTCGTATGTGCTTTGAATTAGTTGAGCCCTTACAAATAAGTATTCGCTCAGTTGATAAATGAGCTATCGGCCTTTGGCTAAGTTGATCTTTGTGTATGAATAAAAGGGTTGGTAATGTGAAGTAAGTATGATATTGAAAAATTGTGCATATGAAATTATCCGTTTAGCTACATGAATGCTATACTTTTGTTGTGCTGGAATCCCTTGCTCAAAACTTACTAAGCATAAATTGCTTACTCCGTCTCCTTGATTCTCTGTTTTATAGATTTTGGTTCTCCAGCTATCGGACTCGGGATTTTGAAGTCGAAGTCGCCCACACTATCAAAGCCCCCCCTTTTGGTACAATTTTGGTTGAACTTCGAAATGGCATGTATAGGACTACCCTTTTTGTTGGGGGTCATGGACCCTTTGGACTTGTATAATTTTGGATAGCCATGCGAAAATGGCTTATATATGTTTGAGTATAATGTTATAATCATTTGGTATGGATATGGTTTTTGAGAGGTGTGGATATGCTTAACAAGGATTGGCCATGGGAATGGTTAGTCACTATCATAATTTGTGCTATTTATGCTAAAAGGGTTAGTTGAATCATGGAAACTATGAAATAGGTAAAGTCTACCTTAAAGGCAGATGCTGACAGCAGCAGTGATGTAGATTTGGAAAATCACTAAAAATAGTAGGAAGGGAATTAAATAGTGAATAAATTATGTAAACGAACCTTGATGAATCTATTTTCATAGGAAAGTAACGAAACGATCATATGGAGAGTATGTTAAGAGATATTCAGGTTCTTGTAAGACAGGGCCAGAACGGTTTCTGGATTCCCTGTTTCGACTTTGGAAATTCATTATAAATTAACCAGAGATAATCAGGAGTCATTCCATATATGTATAGATTCCTCTTTGAGTCTAGTTTCTATAGAAACAAACGACATCAGTATTGAAGCCCTGTACAGGGAGATATCCAAGTCGTAATGCGCAAAGGTCAGTCTAGTCGATCCCTGTAACATGGGAGATTTTGACTAATAAACTGTACTAATTGGCCCAACCAAAAATTCTAGAAAAAAATATTTATATGAGCATATGAGTATAGTTTCAGGGAAAATTTACGGAACTGGATTCTGAGTTTTTGAACTCAAGATATGATTTTTAAATTGACTAGTACGCAGATTGGCAGTGTCTGGGAAATTTGTTTATAAGTGGTTAAAGTCTGTTAACACCTCGTGTTCGACTCCGGTGACGGTCTCGGGTTCGGGGTGTTACATTCTCGGTTTGTCTGCTTGCCATTCGTCTAGCTCCTCTATTTGAAGCCTTCTTTCCTCATGGGTGTCTTTGTTTGCTACTTGATAATAGTGCACTGTCTCCATTGTCTTGGTTCGAGGAGTTTCCTGCAAGGATGATTGAATATTAGCTTTATCATCGACAAGTTTCATAGCAATATCTTGGGTCTTAGAAGTTTTGACTGAATCGCGTGCTTGGAGTGTGATTGCGTCGTCTCCTACACAAAGTGTTAGCTCTTCTGTGCCTACATTAATAATGGTTCTAGCAGTTGCTAAAAAGGGTCGTCCTAAAATTAAAGGAACCTCGTTATCCTCATCCATTATTAAGATGATAAAGTCTACTGGGTAAATAAATTTATCAATTTTAACGAGAACATCTTCAATAATACCTTTAGGGAATCTAACTGATTTGTCAGCCAATTGTATGCTCATCCTAGTCTGTTTGGGTTTACCGAGACCTAGTCATTTAAAAATTTTATACGGCATAACATTTATACTTGCCTCTAGATCAGCTAAAGCATTATTCACAGATAAACTACCAAATAAGCAAGGAATTGCAAAACTCCCTGGATCTTTCAATTTGTTAGGTAGCTTATTCTTTAGAATAGCTGAGCAGACTACATTGAGTTCCACATGCGATGTAGCGTCTAATTTTGTTTTATTGCTTAGAAGTTCCTTTAAGAATTTTGCTGAGTTGGGCATCTGTGACAGAACTTCAATAAAGGGTAAGTTAATATGTAATTTCTTTAAGAGTTTGACAAACTTACCGAATTGTTCTTCTGTTCTGTCTTTCGTCATCGCTTTAGGATATGGCATACGAGGTTCATAATTTGTACTTACTTTTTTAGGATTATCATCATTTACCTCTTCTAGACCTTTTTTCATCGTGTTGTCTTACTATAATTCTGGCTCAGGTGCAATCAATCCTTCCTTATTTTGAGTACTAATTGCATTGAGGTGTTCCCTCGGATTAGGTTCAGTATTACTTGGTAAGCTACCTTGTGGTCATTCGGAGATTAGTTTGGAT
The DNA here is from genome assembly GCF_007990345.1 of Gossypium hirsutum. NCBI lineage: Eukaryota > Viridiplantae > Streptophyta > Magnoliopsida > Malvales > Malvaceae > Gossypium > Gossypium hirsutum. The sequence goes on along the minus strand of NC_053430.1, from coordinate 36,910,980 downwards.
AGCTGGCCTATCTAAGTTTCGAGTCCTTGGATCGATGCTTGTTGATTCTTAAGTGTTGTCTCGGTATTTTGGAAACGGGTTTCTGACACCGAGATGAATTTAGAAAGCACCTCTTCAAGGTTTGGTTTCTTCTCTTATTGATAAGGTGGCTATTGAAAACCCTGAGGATTTTGTGGCTTTTGATTCCCTTGACCACCCCAGGAGAAATTTGGGTGGTTCCTCCAACCTGCATTATAAGTACTACTGTATGGGTTATTTTGAGATCAGAAGTTATTGTTACCCATATAGCTGACTTGTTCTTCTTCAGTTGTAGGATTGAAGGATTGGTATTCTGTATGCACACCTCTGCCACTTGAGTCACACCTCATTACTGGATGTACTTGCGTAGAACCAAGTAAACCGTCAATCTTTTTATTGAGAAGTTCTACCTGATTAGAGAGCATGGTGACTGAATCGATGTTATAAATGCCGGTTGTTTTCGATGGCTTTGTCCTCATAACTTGCCACTGATAGTTATTCAGTGACATCTCCTCTATAAATTCATAGGCATCTTCTAGTGTTTTATTATTGATGGTACCGCCAGTAGCTGCGTCAACCATTTGCAAAGTCGAGGGATTCATGTCATTGTGGAATGTTTGTACTTGAAGCCAAAGCGGTAACCCATGGTGATGGCACCTTCTCAGTAAGTCCTTGTATCTCTCCCATGCATCGTAAAGTGCTTGTAAATCCATCTGCACAAAAGAAGAAATATCATTACATAATTTAGCCTTTTTTACCAGCGAAAAATATTTTAGTAAAAATTTCTCGGTCATTTGTTCCCAAGTAGTGATAGACCCTCGTGGTAACGAGTTCAACCACTGTTTAGCTTTGTTTCTCAGTGAAAAGGGAAATAAGCGAAGACGTATGGCATCATCAGAAACGCCATTGATTTTAAATGTATCGCAAAATTCCAGAAAGTTCACTAAGTGAGCGTTAGGATCTTCATCCTACAAACCATCAAACTGAACAAACTGATGTAAAATCTGAATAGTGTTAGGGTTTAGTTCAAAAGTATTTGCAGCTATAGCAGGTCTAACTATGCTAGATTCAGTTCCTGTTAAAGAAGGTTTAGCATAATCATACATAGTACGTGGAACAGAATTTTGATTAGCCACAATTGCAGGAGGTAGCTGATTGCCTTGGTTTTTAGCCATCTCGTCGGTTGGGGGTTGAGTATGGTCTTCTCGCTTGTTCTCCGTGTATCGTAAGTTATGCCTTATTTCTCTTTGATTTCTACGAACTGTGCGATCGATTTCTTTGTCAAAAAGTAATGGTCCTGACGGGTTTCTTCTAGTCATAAACTATAAAAACCTGCCAAGAGAAAAATAAGTAAATTAATAAATAATAATAATAAACTAAAATTAAATTGCAAGAAAAAAATAAATGGCTAAAGTAATAAAAATTTAGCGTTCCTAATATTTTGATTCCCCGGCAACGGTGCCAAAAACTTGATCGCGTGATTCGTAACAAGTAATAAATATTTATAATGAAGATCAAACCTAGACTAACTATTATCATGACGAAAAGGCAAGCACACCTATCGAACAATAGTATAGTAATGGCAAGACCGGAATATCGTACCCAAGGGAACCAAAAGTACTAGTAATAACTATTTTTTTATTATCTAGCCTAAGAATAAAAGGGTTTGTTTATTAAACTAATTATCCAAACTAATTAACTATTTTAATTAAAGCAAAGAGAAAATTTGGAAAAAGACTTGAAGAAAAGCAATTGATAAAGGCGACACCCAAGGAGGAATCCACCTAGATTTCACTTGTTATCTGACTCTGAACCAGACGATTTATTCACTTGACTTGATTCGTGAGATTCCCTAACCTATGTTATTATCCCTTTCGAGACTAATAACGTCTAACCCTCAGTTGAATTAATAAAAATTTCTTTCTTAATTAAAACCCCTAGGGAAGCAGTAAATCACTTTACGGACTCCCATATTAGGTTTTATCCTAATCTGGTAAAATCTCGTAACCCTATTTCTAGGCGTTCGATCAACTCCGCTTAATTATACCAAATCTACTCTTAGGCAGGGTCTATTCCTCCTCTGTATAAGCACATCAAATCAGGAAATAATACCTGGAATATGAACTCAAGCATTAAGAATATATAATTAAGAAGAAATCAAGTATTTATCATACAGTTCAGATAATAATAACAAGATCCATCATAGTTTTTATCCCCGTTAGGTATCTAAGGGGTTTAGTTCATAATAAAATAAGAGTACATCTCAAAAGTATAAAAATAACAAAATATGAAGAAAACTCTAAAACCCCTAAAAGAATTCTGAGAGAGATCTTCAGTCTTAGAGTAGCTCTGGCTTTTGGGATGGATCGTCTGGCTTCCTTCAAGTAATTCGTAGCGTGTGGTTCTGTATTCCAGAAAAGTTCTGGAAGAGGCCCCCTTATTAGTTCATACCTAAAGTGTTTATATAGGCTTTGGATTAGCTTTTTTCCTCCCTAAGTATCCTTTTCCGTGTAAAATACAACTCTTTGAAAAAGGGACACGCCCGTGTGCCACGGCCGTGTAACGTGATTGCTAGGCCATGTTCGATCCTTTAAATTGCACATGGCCGTGTGGGCTCAATGGCCAGGCCGTGTGAATCGTGAAAACCTTGGTCGACACCCCCGAAGGCCACAGGCGTGTGAGATGCCAGTGTGGCAAGGCTTAGGCCATGTCATCTTCTCGATTTGGTCCATTTTGTCCTTTTTTTGCTCCTTTTTTGCTCCTTTTGACTCTTGCTGCTCTCCTGAGTACGAAACATGAAATAACTGGATTAAAGGCACCAAAATCCACAAATCTAGTAATAAACATCCATAAATATGCTAAGTATTTGGGGTATAAATATGTATAATTTGGCGTTAATCAGGCTGTGTGGTTTTGACAAAATGCCCAGGTTTTTAGACACGGGTTTGGGATATGGGCGTGTCCCTAGCACACGATCGTGTGTTCTATACCCACACGAGTGTGTGGAGCCTTGATGCATGAAATTTTCTAAATTTTTCATGAATTCTCGGTTGGGTTCTAAACCACCCCGGATGTATGTTTTGGGCCTCGTAAGCCTGTATATGAGACAGGCTTCTTGTGAAAAGAGAAGTTTTTAAATTTTTCAAGATTTCACGGTCCAGTTTTATACAGTTGGTTGAGTTTAAGTCAGGGAGCACCACGAACCCTTTCCTAGCATCGGATACTGGCGAGGGGTGTTACAAGGTTTCCATACAAATAGTTTTATCAAGATTATTTACAAGTGTATAATCATGTTTTCCTTCGAACTTGGTAACCACTAGGTATAAGGAGTAGAAAGGGGTGACTTAAGGCTTGGAAAATAGCCTATTAGGGTCCACATGGTCGAACACGGGGAGTGTGTCAAGGCCCTGTGTAACACATGGTTCCTTCCCACAGGTGTGGGCTATGGTCGTGTGTCCCCTGCACTTAAATTTTAAATAAAAAACGCACTTGAGTAGGCCACACGGGCGTGTCTCCCTGCCGTGTCTAAAAGACAGTGTTGCCCATGGGCAGGCAGCACGAGCGTGTGCCACGGCTGTGTTGATAAGTCAGTTTTGCACACGGCCGTAGGGCATGGGCGTGTCCCAAGTCACACGGGAGTGTGAGTCCACACGGCCCATTTACACGGGCATGTAACTCTTTAAGATAAGGAAAATTTTCCAAGGGGCCCAAAAGTTTATCAAACGTTCTCGGTTTTGTCTCATGTCACCTCTAGAATCATTTTAGGTCTCCCGATAATGCCTCGAGCCCTGTCCCAATATCTGATACGGGTGAGGGGTGTTACATTTAGTGGTATCAGAGCGACGATTTAGTCAGTTCTGGGCCTACCGTAGAGAGTACTCAGGTTTTCTATACATGTCATTATTCGAATATTGATAGTGTGACGTCTCCTAACTGTTCAAATTGTTGTGAATATAGTAAATTCCTTCCAATCGAGCATAAGATGAGTCCAAGGGAGCCGAGAGCCATGCTCTAGCTTTTGTACAACGAGCTATATCTAGTAGTAGTAGAAGGCTTATGTTAGAAGGCCGGGAAGAGGCCCAAGCTATCTTCTTTGATATGATGGATGAATGGTTTGGGGATTACCTGAGAAATTTCCCCAACATACCAAGACCTCCCCCACCCCCTAATCAACCTGATGATGATGTGTCGCGAGGTGTGGAACCGGTTAGAATTGGTAAGGCCTCTGTAGATAAACTTAGAAAGTATGGGGCCGAGGAATTCAAAGCTAAAGTTGATGATGATGCTAAAAGAGCCCATTTGTGGCTCGAGAATACTACATGGGAGCTAAATGATTTGTCGTACACACCTGAGGAATGTTTAAAGCGTGTTGTGTCCCTTTTGAAGGACACTGCATACCATTGGTGGAAGACAGTATCCTCGGTAGTACCGAAGGAAAATATTACTTGGGATTTCTTCCAAGCAGAGTTTAGGAATAAATACATTAGCCAGCGATTTTTGGACTCGAAGCGAAAGGAGTTCCTAGAACTCTAACAAGGGAACAAGACTGTAGCAAAATACAAGAGAGAGTTCGTACGACTAAGTCAGTACGCAACTGAATGGGTCCAAACGGAATCGAATATGTGTAAACACTTTGAGGAAGGCCTGAATGAGGACATCAAGTTGTTGATTGGGATCTTGGAAATACGGGAGTTTGCCGCATTGGCCGATCGAGCCAAGAAGGCCGAAGAACTTAATAATGAAAGCAAACAAGCTAAAAGAGAGGCTCGAGTTGCGAGCAAGAGGTCTAGCGGTAAAACACTCTCGTTCTCCACGAAAAAAGCCAAGAGCAAGAATGAATGCTCCACTTCGTTAGTGGGATATTCAGGTAGAGCGAAAAGCTCTAAATGACAAGGTCAAAAGTCTTCCTCCCCGATGGTAACTAGTGTGAGGAGTGTAGATGATCAAAAGCCGAAATGTAAGATTTGCAACAATTTACTTTCTCAGAGACTACCCGGAACGAGCTGGAAAAGAAGTGGAAATAGCTCCGAAATTGAGTACTCCTATTCCTCGAGGTAAACCTTCGAGATACCCTAGGAGTGCTAGTGGTAGTCGAGTTATGATTAAAGACACTGCAAAATCAGAGGTTCGAGTCCTAGCAAGAACGTATGTAATATGCGTCCGAGAAGAAGTCTCTGCTCCTGATGTTATTATAGGTAACTTTTCCCTTTTTAATACAAGTGTTATTGCTTTAATTGACCCGGGGTCGACGCATTTATACATTTTCATGAGCTTGGCATCTAGAATGAATATACTCATTGAGCCTACGGAATTTATAATTAAAGTGTCGAACCCACTAGGCAGATCAGTCATGGTTGATAGAGTCTGTAAGAATTGTCCTTTGACGATCCAGGGTCATTGTTTTCCGGCTAATCTTATGTTGTTACCATTTGATGAATTTAATGTAATACTTGGTATGGATTGGTTAGCACTGCATGATGTAACTGTAAATTGTGGTAGTAAGTATATTAAATTGAAATGCCTAGATGGTGAGATTCTACGGGTTGATTCAAGAGAGTTGGGTACGTCTCTGGTTGTGATTACGGCAATGGTTGCTCAGAGATATATGAGAGAATGGTATGAAGCCTATCTTGCATTTGTATTAAACACTAAAGAAACAGAGTTGAAGATTGAGTCTGTGGCTATAGTATGTGAGTACCCAAATGTATTTCCAGAAGAATTACAAGGATTACCTCCTGAGAGGGAAATAGAATTTTGTATTGAGTTGGTGCCAAGGACAGCTCCCATTTCTATTGCTCCGTACAAAATGGCACCAACTGAGCTGGAAGAGTTGAAGGCACAGTTGCAAGAGTTGACAGATAAAGGATTCGTAAGGCCAAGTTTTTCACCTTGGGGGGCCCCCGTATTGTTTGTAAAGAAGAAAGATGGATTGATGAGGTTATGTATCGATTACCGCCAACTGAACAAGGTAACTATCAAGAATAAGTATCCTATACTAAGGATCGAAAATTTATTCTATCAGTTGAGAAAAGCCATTGTGTTCTCCAAGATAGACTTGAGGTCTGGCTATTATCAGCTGCGAGTTAAAGAATCGAATGTACATAAGACAGCTTTCAGAACGAGGTACGGTCATTATAAATTTCTTTTCATACCGTTTGGGTTAACGAATGCACCGACCGTATTTTTGGATGTAATGAGTAGAATCTTCTGGCCATATTTGGATAAGTTTGCCATTGTGTTCATTGATGGCATCTTGGTTTATTCCAAAGATGAGTCAGAACATGCAAAGCACTTGAGAATTGTGTTGCAGACTTTGCGGGAAAAGCAGTTGTATGCTAAGTTTAGCAAGAGTGAGTTTTGGCTTCAGGAAGTTGGATTTTTGGGACATATTGTTTCGGGTGAAGGCATCCAAGTCGATCCAAGTAAGATTTTTGCTATCGTCAAATGGAAATCACCTAAGAATGTAACCGAGGTTAGAAGCTTTTTGGGCTTAGCTGGTTACTATCAAAGATTTTTGAAAGGATTCTCCATGATAGTAGCTCCGATGACGAGATTGTTATAGAAAAATGTTAAGTTTGAATATGACAGATAAGTGTTAGCAAAGTTTTGAGAAGTTAAAGACACTGTTAACTGAAGCTCCTATTTTAATATTGCCTAAGTCGGGAAAAGAATTTGTAGTCTATAGTGACGTGTCCTCAAATGGGCTGGGTTGTGTACTTATGCAAAATAGTAAGGTAATAGCTTATGCTTCACGACAGTTGAAGCCACATGAGAAGAACTATCCTACACACGACCTAGAACTTGCTGCCATCATTTTTGCTTTGAAAATTTGGAGGCATTATTTATATGGTGAGACTTGCCGCATATTCACTGACCACAAAAGTTTGAAGTATTTGATGACTCAAACAAAATTAAATTTGAGGCAGCGGAGGTAGCTAGAGTTAATCAAGGATTACAAACTGATCATTGACTGTAACACCCCGTACCCGAGACCGTTGCCGGAGTCGGACACGAGGGGTTCACAGACCAAATTCGCTTACTATCGCAGTCCATTTTAAAATTTTCCAGGCAGTTGGCTAACTGCGACACTGTCACCTTAAAAATCATATCTTGAGTTTCACAACTCAAAAATCAGTTTCATAATTTTTCCCTGAAACTAGACTCATATGCCCATCCACATATTTTTTTCTAGAATTTTTGGTCAGGCCAATTAGTACAGTTTATTAGTCAAAGTCTCCCATGTTACAAGGATCGACTACACTGACCTTTGCGCATTACGACTTGGATATCTCCCTGCACAGAGCTTAAATACTGATGCTGTTTGTTTCTATAGAAACTAGACTCAGAGAGGAATCTATACATATATGGAATGACTCCTAATTATCTCTGGTTAATTTATAATGAATTTCCAAATTCGGAACAGGGAATCCAGAAACCATTCTGGCCCTATCTCACGAGAACCTGAATATCTCTTAACATATTGTCCATATGATCGTTTCGTTACTTTCCTATGAAAATATATTCATCAAGGTTCGTTTACATAATTTATTCATTATTTAATTCCAATCCTACTATTTTTAGTGATTTTCCAAATCTACATCACTGCTACTGCCAGCATCTGCCTTTAAGGTAGACTTTACCTATTTCATAGTTTCCATGATTCAACTAGCCCTTTTAGCATAAATAGCACAAATTATGATAGTGATTAACCATTCCATACCAAATGATTATAACATTATGCTCAAACATATATAAGCCATTTTCGCATGGCTATATACATTAACCAAAATATTCTTCTGCCACTAGTCTATTTTATACATGCCATAAGATAATCCGAAACATAGTAGTACCAAACAGTGGATAGTGATAGTGTGACTAGTTGCTGACGATCCCCGAGCCTGTAGCTTCGCAATGAGATCTATAAAACAGAGGAAACAGAGTAAACGGAGTAAGCATTACAATGCTTAGTAAGTTTTAAGCAGTGTCAACAGATAACAATCAAATTATAACATAGTTGTTTGTATTTTTATTTCACTCTTCCTTCGGGCATACCATCCCTTTACCGAATATGCACATCTCATCATATACAATATGCAGATAAACTTTCACATAAAAGTGAGCTCATGTGACATAGATATATCGTATGATTTCACATCGCCTCTCACACTGATCCGATGTCACATAATCATAGGAATAGTCTCATAGATTGCTCTCGTATGCATCACATAACTACCTTATGATTTAGTGCAAATCAAGCTCACATATAAACTTGGAGTACATACATGTTTAACCTTTCGCATTGAATATATTTATAAGCAATTCTTATTACGAAGTCTTACCCGGACATAATCTCCACACGAAGTTATCGGGTCTTACCCGGACAAAATTCCCACACGTAGTCATCGGGTCTTTAGAGCTCGGATATAGTACGAGCACAAAGCTTACGGACATTAATCAGTGATAATATTCTCGCATAAAGCCTGCGGGGTTTTAACCCGGATATAGTACTGACACAAATGCCCTTCGGGACTTATCACATTTATGCACTTTCACATCCATCACGTTGGCCACTCGGCCCTGTCACATATATACACTTTCACATTCATCACATCGGCCATTAGGCCTCATCACATATATACACTTTCACATTCATCACATCGGCCATTAGGCCTTATTACATATATACACTTTCACATTCATCACATCGGCTATTAGGCCTTATCACACATATACACTTTCACATTCATCACATCGGCCATTAGGCCTTATCACATATATACACTTTCACATTCATCACATCGGCTATTAGGCCTTACCACATATATACACTTTCACATTCATCACATCGGCAATTAGGCCTTATCACGCATATACACTTTCACATTCATCACATCGGCCATTAGGCCTTATCACATATATACACTTTCACATTCATCACATCGGCTATTAGGCCTTATCACATATATACACTTTCACATTCATCACATCGGCCATTAGGCCTTATCACACATATACACTGTCTTGGCTGAATCTACATCTATCATTTTCCAATATCACAATTTAGAATTCACGTATGGGTTTAATCAATAGCTTATGAGCAACTAGAACAAGTTTATCAAGGTTTACAACACAATCTCAAATTCAGCACAAGCTATTTTTCCTGAGCAATAGTCACTAAATCATTTATAACTGGAGCTACAAAACTCCAAATCACTTTCCGTTAATTTTTCCTGAATATAGACTCATATATCTTTCATCCATAAAATTTCCAGAATTTTAGGTTAGGCCAATCAATACCAGATTTTCTTAAAGTTTCCCCTGTTTCACTGTTTGACTAATCTGACCACTCTTCACTACGAATCAAATTTCTCATTTTACAGAATTCAAAATGTGTTGTATTTGATTTCATTTGAAACTAGACTCATTAAGGAGTCTAAGCATATAAATTTTATCTTATAACCATTTTTGTACAATTTATAATGATTTTCTAAAAACGGAACAGAGGATTACAGTGTCATTCTGCACTGTCTCACACAACTTTAAATATCTCATTATCGGAAATAAATTTTCTTACACGGTTTCTTTTATAAGAAACTAGACTCATTAAGCTTTAATTTCATAATTTATTCAGCCTCCCATTCAACTCCAACAATTTATGGTGATTTTCTAAATTCATGTTACTGCTGCTGTCCTGAGCAGGTTTATCACAATTTTACTCTTCTGACATATCCTTTTAGCACTTCATAATATCATATCCATTTGGCAACATATCATATCAATAACTTACCTATACTTCATAATAGCCATTAGGCTATATGCATAAAAATTTACAATAGAGTTATGATTCTTTTAATATGTGCTTAACATATCATACTCAATCACATTATAGGCTTTAATACTTAAAATTTACCTCGATCGCTAATGTACGTCAATTCCGACTATTCGACCAATTTCCCTTTTTCCACGATCCGACTTTGTTTCCATAAGCTCTTGATGCTCAATCAACAATTTTTAACTTCAAATTTGCAAACAGCAATGTCATCACTTTACATAACAGAAATTAAATTTCATTACTTAAACTATCCACGACAATCACCTTCCGAGCACCTTAATTTTCTTTAAGTTAAACCACCTCATAGTATACATATACACATTCGGCTAATTATAAAACAAATCAGCACTCATAACCGAATCATTGACTAAAATCACATTTGGTAATATGCTTTTAAATAATTTCAATATTTATTAACATCTAAAACTAATTTGCTTGGGGTGCCATGAATTATTCAAATCGGCCGAATATCATTCAATCTCTAAAATCATGCTTATAACCACTTGGCCGAGTTTCACATTTCAAAGCCACATATATATTATTCAAAGTATTTAACAACACTTAAAAATCCAAAACCATAAAACTCAATTCATATAACACCAAACTCAATGCTAAATCACCCTAGGCACATTCGGCACTAGCACAAGCACACACACATTTAACTTTTCTAAAATTCAACTTTAACAAGCTTCCTATGCTTCCATGATAAAAACCGAATGCTCATCTTACCACCAACATGCATATTTAATTATCTCAAGCCTCTCTTAATCAATTTTATTCATAATAGCATGAACTCAACAATCCATTACTCATACAAAACAACATAACCGAAAGCCTTACTCATTCCAAAAATTCAAATCTCAACTTGGTCACAAAAATAACTTGATATCTCACCAACACAACATCAACACCAAGCAAGAATGATGCATCCATGGCCGAGTGTCATTTCCATCACATAGCAAGATTTAGACCATGGGCTAGGTAGAACTCAAGCTAACAACTAAAACATGCATGCATCTCATGGAACATCATCAAACATACCTTAGCCTAGTTACATGCATGGCCGAACCTCTTCAATCTTTCTTCTTCCTTCCTCCTTAAAATTTTCGGCCAAGGATGAACCAAAGGATGAACACTTTTTTTTTTGTTTTTCTTTCCTTCAACTCACGGCAAGGGGGGGGGACAATCACACATATCCTTTCTTTTTTTTTTGTTTCTCATCCTACTAACACTAATATTTTATTGCCCATGCTCTTTATTTTATTGTTTCCTCCCATGATGCACCAACACAACATGTCTATGACATGTTTTGCCCATCACCCTTTGTCCATCCTAATGTCATGGCCGGCCACTACTAGATGGGGGGGAAAATTGACATGCAAGTCCCCCCTTTTTCAACATGCACTAATAGGTCCTTATGTTTTGATCTATCACATTTCAAAAATGTCACACATAAGCCCTATTGACTAAATTCACATGAAATTTACTAAATCGAAGCTTAAAATTTTCACACATTTATTTTAGACAATAAATATCATGTTCAAATAATTTGGTTACTCGGTTTAGCGGTCCCGAAACCGCTTTTCGACTAGGGTCAAATTAGGGGTGTCACATTGACTATCACCCGGGAAAGGCGAATGTGGTCAGTGATGCGTTGAGCAGAAAATCCTTGTTTGCATTAAGGGCCATGGATGCTCGTTTGGCATTTCTTGATGATGGTTCAGTCTTGGCCAAGCTAGAGGCTAGGCTGACATTTCTGTAGGAAATTCATGATGCTCAGTTTAGTGATGACTGCTTGCCAGCAAAAAGGGCTCAATGTGAGTCAGGTGTTGAATCAGACTTTCGAATTGGTCCCGGTGGATGTTTGATGTTCAAAAATAGGGTTTGTGAACCCAAAGACAATGAACTTTTCAAAAAATTTTGCAAGAAGCTCACAACAGTCGTTTGTCTATTCACCTGGGAAGTACCAATATGTACAATGTTTTAAAGAAGATGTATTGGTGGAATGGCATGAAAAGAGATGTTTCTGAATTTGTATCAAAATGCCTTGTATTTCAGCAAGTTAAAGCTGAACATCAAGTGCCTTCAGGTTTGCTACAACTTGTGATGGTCCCCGAATGGAAGTGGGATAGAGTTACTATGGATTTCGTGACATGATTGCGATTGACTCCTGATATGTGATATTTGCTACCGGTTTTAAATATTTATAATGAATCATTCTTGAAACTAACTATTATCACGATGAAGGCAAGTGTACCTATCGAACAGTAGTATAGTTTTAGCAAGACCGGATTGTCGAACCCAAAGAAACTAAAAGTGCTAGTAATGATTGTCTTTTTATTATCTAGCCTAAGAATAATGGCTTTGTTTTAACTAATTAATTAACTAAACAAAGAAATCACAGAAAAATAGAATTGGGGAATTACATTTTGGAAAAAAACGATTAAATCAAGACAATACCTAAGGAAAAATCTACCTAGACTTCACTTGTTATTTGACTCTGAATCGGACAATTTATTCATTTGACTTGATCCGTAAAAATCCCTAAGTTATATTATTATCCCTTTCGAGACTAACAACGTCGAACCTTAGGTTGAATAATTGAAATCTCTTTCTAATTAACTCTCTAGGGTTGCATTAACTCGATCTATGGATCCCCTTATTAGGTTTCACCCTAATTCGGCAAAATCTTGTCACCCTATCTCTAGGCGCGCAATCAACTACGCTTAATTATGACAAATGTACTCTTAGACAGGGTCTATTCCTCCTCTAAATAAGAGCTTAACTTGAATCAATATCCTAGAATATCAAGACACGAATTAAGAACACATACTTAAGCACAGGCCAAATATTTATCATACAATTCAGATAATAATAACAAGATCTGTCTTAGGTTTCATTCCCTTTAGGTATTTAGGGGTTTTAGTTCATAACTAAAATGGTAAACATCTCAGAAGAATAATGAATACAAAACATAAAGAAAAACTAAAAACTCCTAAAAGGAAATTGAGGGGAGATCTTCAGTCTTGATGATGAATCTGACTTTTGAGATGGATCAATCAGCTTTCCTTGAGCAGTTCCCTGCCTCATTCCCTATGTGTCCCTTTTTCCTTCTCCTCTAGGGTGTATTTATATGCTTTAGAATACCTAAGGACCCCCAAATTTGGCCTTTTCCGAATTAGACTAAACTTGGGCTCAGCAGGAACACGCCCATGTGACACGCCCGTGTGCGATTAGTTCAGGCTGTAGTCAAGCCTGTTAAATAGGCACGGGCGTGTGGTCCACTCATGTGAGTCGTGCTTCGATTCTACACCAATTGACATGGCCATGTGGTCTGCCCGTGTGAGGAGGTCTAGGCCGTGTTGATTTCATACGTTGGCCTATTTTATCTGTTTTTGGCCCGTTTCTCGTTTCTTTCACTCTCCTATACTCACCTAAGTATAAACCATGAAATTAAGGCATTAGGAGCATCAAATTCACCAATTTTAAGGAAAAATCATCCATAAAATGTGCTAACCATGGGATAAAAATATGTATGAATTACGATTTATCAAATACCCCCACACTTAAGCATTTGCTTGTCCTCAAGCAAAATTCTCAACTCATAATCAAAATAAATTCTTTTCAACTTATAATTTCTATCGATAATATATTAAAATAATCCATAGGTAATCATACTTTGAGAATTCAACTGAAAGAACATCAAAGTTTCAAACATTCCAAGTTGAGCATTTTATCATGAAAACATAGGTGTCTCCCCTCATTTAAGTAATTACCTTTGATTCAAAATGTCACAGAGTTTCACATCCTCACTAAAGATTCACTCAAATCACTCGAGGTGTTTAAGGACAATAAATGAAGCACTCAATAGTCAATAATGAAAAGTCATTACCATAGCCTTGCATAAAAATCAAATCTCCACCACTATAAATTGAGATGAAACATCAATCAAAAGGTCTTTAGAGGGTTGTAATGTGGCTTTGGTTAGAGGGTGTGGTCACAAGCTGAAAGAAAGGGTTAGAATTGAGATTTAATTGAAAAATTGCCTAGCTAGAAAAATGACTAGTCATCAATTGCGTACAATAGAGCTTTTTTTTCAGAATATGGAATTTAACTTCTTTAGCTTAGAAGATCACTACTACTAAAATATATACATGTATTTTTTTAGGAACAAGTCAAATTAGAAAATAGAATAAAACATAGCTAAGAAACTATTCCAACTCAAATTTCGACAAAAATAGGGATCAAATTTATTTAGGGGATTTCAACAATAATGAGTTATGTGTTAATATTGAGGGTACATCAATGAATGGGTTGTTAGGCTCAAGGGGGTTCATTAAGGGTTAATTGTGAATGTAGGCTTTTATGGAGTGAGTGGGTTAAACCTAAGTGCCTTTCTCATTTTGACATATCAAATCAAATGGTGTGGTCTTGACATGCATAATCAAGCAAGTTCTAGAATAACAATTCAATACTGACGCGCTCATAATGAAAATGAGCATGAAAGAATTAATATATGCTCTTGAAGGCTGAAGATCTCACAAAAATTATGACTTTTTGATGTTTAAACTTGTGAATTCAAACTCAAAATAATACCTAAACTTGGAGGAACAACCTAAAAGTTTTTTAATTCTTCAAAAATCAACTTATCATGCTTGATTCCCTAATGTCTTAAAGTTTAAACAATCAATGCATAAATGCCTATGTTTTAATTCAAGATATGTCAATAAACATTATAGACTAACTGGAATTCATTCTAATAATGATATGAGAAAATCGCATGAGAATAAAACAAATTTCAGGGAATTTTCTGATATAAAAATGAATACGCCCCACACTTAAGATGTATATTGCCCTCAATGTACAAATATGATATATAAAAAAAAAGAATATAAATATAAGATAGAGAGAGAAGTGAAACTTCCTGAGTAATGAATGAATTTCATTAAACTAGAGTTTTAGAGAATAATCAGCGTGAGGGTGGAGGAGGATACTCCGACGGTGGTAGAGGTTCATTAGTCCATAAGTCCTTTCCAAGTGGAGTTTCAAGTTCCTGAGTAATAGTGAGCTTTGGAACTCTTTCTGACTGTGAGCAAATCAGGAATTCTTTAAGAGGTATACTGAAGCATAATTACTCATAATGAAATAGCCGAAGAATAGAAATTGTAAAAGCTCAGGATGAAATAGTATGAAAAGGAAATAAAATAAAAAAGAATAATTTCAAAATATAGAGATAAAAATAAAATAAAATAAATAATAGGTGTTTATAGAGAAATTGAGGCACACGATAGTGTGACACGCCCGTGTGGTTTAAGCTCAGCCCGTGCATTTTGTATTTTTTGAAATTAGGCGCATTGGTGTACACGGCCATGTTGCACGACCATGTCGATCTCCGTTCACTTCTCCCACATCCGTGTATGAAGGGCCATGCCCGTGTTGTATTGGCAGGTTCACCCACGGTTGCTTGGCACGGGCGTGTCACACGCCCGTGTTAATTTGATAGGTTCGGCCACGGTTTCAAGGCACAGGCATGTATCATGCCTGTGTTGTTTTGGCAAGTTCGCCCACGGCCATGTTGCGTGGTCGTGGCGATTTATTGTAGCCCGTGCTGGGGAAAATTTTTTCCCTGTTTCCACACGGTCCTAAGCACGCTCATGTTCTTGGCCGTGTGTGCTTTTGAAAGCCTGTGTTCCACGAGTCGGTTAGTATGTTAGATGTTAAAACTAAAATTTAAAGAAATTAATACTGTTAGTGCTCAGGTTGCCTCCCGAGGAGCACTTATTTATAGTCTAAGCCCAACTTGCCTTTCCATTGAATGGTCATGGTGGTTCGAGGAGTTTATACTCCTCATTCCTGTTGTGAATCTCATCAAAATAAGGTTTTAGGCGAGTATTGTTTACCTTAAAAGTGTCGAACTTGGGATGATTTACCTCGATTGTACCGAATGGGAAAATGCTAAGTACCGTAAGAGGGATTTCTTCATTCGGTTTGGCAGTGATAACGTGAGGATCTGCGGTATCTAATAAAAATTTATCTCTAACCTTAAGTTGATTTGGAAAGGTATTGAGCTTGTTCTGGCGTAGTTTTGGTTTATCATGTGTTCTCGGTTTATATGTCCATCATTCATCTAGCTCCTCGATTTGTGGCCTTCGTTCTTCATGAATAGGTCCTCTACTATTGCTTGAAAATGGCTCATGTACTTCCTTCAAACTCATTTCCTGCAAAGTAGGTTGCACCATATTGTCAGTTTTAGTAGAATGGTTTAGACAATCACCTTCAATTTTTGATGTGTTGCCAGAATTGCGAGCTTGAAGGGTGATTGTTTCATCTCCCACACGAAGTGTGAGCTCACCTGTGCCAACATCAATAATCGGTCTAGCAGTTGCTAAAAAGGGTCTTCCTAAAATCAAAGGGGTGTTGTTATCCTCCTCTATGTCTTGAACAACGAAGTTAACGGGAAATATAAATTCATCGATTTAACTAGCACATCTTCAATAATACCCCTAGGAAATCTTATAGTTTTATCTGCTAATTGAATGCTCATCCTAGTCTGTTTGGGTTTCCTAAGGCCTAGTTGTTTAAACATTTTGTAAGGCATGACGTTAATACTAGCCCTCAAATCAGCTAATGCATTATTAACATCTAAACTACCAATTAGGCAAGGAATTGTAAAACTCCCTGGATCTTTCAATATGTTGGGTAGTTTATTCTGTAGAATAGCTGAGCAAACTGCGTTTAGCTTTAGATGTGAAGCCTCGTCCAACTTCCACTTATTTGCTAAAAGCTCTTTTAAAAATTTCATTGTGTTTGGCATCTGCAATAGAGTTTCAATAAACGGTAAGTTAATATGTAATTTTTTTAAGAGTTTAAAAAATTTATCAAATTGTTCATCTGATCGGTCTTTCCTTGTCGCATTAGGGTATGGCACACGAGGTTTGTATTCTGTACTTACCGGTTTCTGCTCATTGTAGTCTACCCCACTTTTACCTTTGCTTATCTCAGTTTCTTGCCTTGGTTCTAGTTCAGATGTGACTAATCCTTCCTCATCTTGACTAGTAATCGCGTTGAGTTGCTCCCTTAGGTTAGATTCTGTATTACTTGGCAAGCTACCTTATGGTCGTTCAGAAATCAACTTGGCAAGCTGTCTAATCTGAGTTTCAAGCCCTTGGATCGATGCTTGTTGATTTTTGAGTGCTGTCTCAGTATTCTGAAAATGATTTTCTGACACCGAGATGAATTTGGTTAGCATCTCCTCACGGTTCAGTTTCTTTTCTTATTGGTAAGGTGGTTGTTGAAAGCCCGGAGGATGTTATGGCCTTTGATTTCCTTGACCGCCCCACGAGAAATTGGGATGGTTCCTCCAACCTGCATTATAAGTGTTACTATATGGGTTATTTTGGGATTTAGAGTCATTGTTACCCATTTATTGGACTTGTTCCTCCTCGATGCTAGGGTTGAAGTGTTGATACTCTGTGCATGCTTCTCATCCATTCGAATCGCACCTCATCACTGGATGAACCTGAGTAGAACCACACAAACCATCAATCTTTTTATTTAAGAGTTCTACTTGTTAGATAGTATAGTAACCGCGTCGAGGTTGAAAACACCGGCTGCTTTCGTCGGCTTTGTTCTCATAACTTACCACTGATAGTTATTCAATGACATCTCGGCAATAAATTCATAAGCTGCCTCAGGTGTTTTATTATTGATAGTTCCTCCAGCGGCTGCATCAATCATCTGTCGAGTCGAAGGATTCAGGCCATTATGAAACGTTTGAACCTATAGCCAAAGTGGTAACCCATGGTGAGGGCACCTTCTCAAAAGGTCCTTATATCTCTCCTATGCATCGTAGAGTGTTTCTAAATCCATCTGCACAAAAGAAGAGATATCATTACGTAATTTGGCTATTTTAACCGGTAGAAAATATTTTAATAAAAAATTTTCGGTCATTTATTCCCAAGTAGTGATTGACCTTTGTGGTAACGAGTTCAACCATTGTTTAGCCTTATTCCTTACGAAAAGGAAAACAACCAAAGATGTATGGCATTCTCAGAAACGCCATTGATTTTAAATCAATCGCAAAATTCTAGGAAATTTTCCAAGTGAGCGTTGGGATCCTCGTCCTGCAAACCATCAAACTGAACAAACTGTTGTATCATTTGAATCTTGTTAGGTTTCAGTTCAAAATTGTTTACAGCAATAGGTGGTCTAACTATACTTGACTCAGTTCCTGTTAAATTAGGTTCAGCATAATCATACATAGTGCGCGAAATAGGATTTTGATTAACAGCAATTGCAGGAGGTAGCAGATTTTCTTGGTTTTCAGCCATCTCCTCGGTTGGGGTTTGAATATCGTCCTCTTGCTCGTTCTCTGTGTATCTTAAGCTTTGCCTTATTTCTCTTTGGTTTCTGTGAACTGTGCGATCGATCTTACTGTCAAAAAGTAATGGTCCTGATGGGTTTCTTCTAGTCATAAACTATAAAAAAAATGCCAGAAGAAAATAAATGAAGAATTAGAAAATAAAATAAAAATTTAAATTGCAATAAAAGTAAAATGGCTAAAGTAATAAAAATCGAGTGTTCCTAATATCTTAGTTCCTTGGCAACGGTGTCAAAAACTTGATACATGATATTTATGATAGGTTTTAAATATTTATAATGAATCGTTCTTGAAACTAACTAGTATCACAATGAAGGCAAGTGTACCTATCGAACAGTAGTATAGTTTTAGCAAGACCGGATTGTTGAACCCAAAGGAACTAAAAGTACTAGTAATGACTGTCTTTTTATTATCTAGCCTAAGAATAATGGGGTTTGTTTTAACTAACTAATTAACTAAACTAAGAAATCACAGAAAAATAGAATTGGGGAATTACTTTTTGGAAAAAACGATTGAATCAAGACAATACCTAAGGAAAAATCCACCTAGACTTCACTTGTTATTTGACTCTAAATAAGACGATTTATTCATTTGACTTGATCCGTAGAAATCTCTAAGTTATATTATTATCCCTCTCGAGACTAACAACGTCTAACCCTAGGTTGAATAATTGAAATCTCTTTCTAATTAACTCCTTAGGGTTGCATTAACTCGACCTATGGATCCCCTTATTAGGTTTCACCCTAACCTGATAAAATTTTGTCACCCTATCTTTAGGAGCGCAATCAACTCCGCTTAATTATGACAAATGTACTCTTAGACAGGGTCTATTTCTCCTCTGAATAAGAGCTTAACTTGAATCAATATCCTAGAATATCAAGACAAGAATTAAGAACACATACTTAAGAACAAGCCAAATATTTATCATACAATTCAAATAATAATAACAAGATTTATCTTAGGTTTCATTCTCCTTATGTATTTAGGGGTTTTAGTTCATAACTAAAAGGGTAAACATCTCAGAAGAATAATGAATACAAAACATAAAGAAAAACCCAAAACTCCTGAAGGGAAATTGAGGGGAGATCTTCACTCTTGATGATGAATCCAACTTCTGAGATTGATCAATCGGCTTTCCTTGAGTAGTTCCCTGCCTCATTCCCTATGTGTCCCTTTTTCCTCCTCCTCTAGGGTGTATTTATATGCTTTAGAATGCCTAAGAACCCTTAAAATTGGCCTTTTTCCAAATTAGACTAAACTTGGACTCGGCAAGACCACGCCCATGTGACACGCCCGTGTACGATTACTTCAGGACGTGGTCAAGCTTGTTAAATAGGCATGAGCATGTGGTCCACTCGTGTGAGTCGTGCTTCGATTCTTCCAAATTGACACGACCATGTGGTTTGCTTGTGTGAGGAGGTTTAGGCCGTGTTGATTTTGTACATTGGCCCATTTTTTTCGTTTTTGGCCCGTTTCTCATTCCTTTCACTCTCCTATGCTCACCTAAGTATAAAACATGAAATTAAGGCATTAGGTGCATCGAATTAACCAATTTTAAGGAAAAATCATCCATAAAATGTGCTAAGCATGGGATAAAAAATATGTATGAATTACGGTTTATCAACTCCGAAGAAGAAAGATGCGGTATGGGTTGTAGTGGATAAGTTGACGAAGTCGGCTCATTTCATTCCGGTGAGGGCAGATTACTCCCTCGATAGATTGGCTGACTTGTATATTTCTGATATTGTAAGATTACATGAGGTACCACTGTCGATTATTTCAGACAAAGACCCAACGTTCACTTCAAGATTCTGGAAAAAGTTACAGGAAGCCTTAGGTACGAAGTTGAGTTTTACCACAGCTTTTCACACTCACACTAATGGTCAGTCTGAGCGGATAATTCAAATTTTCGGGGATATGTTGCGTTGTTGCATCCATGAATTTCAAGGTAGCTGGGAAAAATACTTGTCGTTGGTAGAATTTGCCTACAACAATAGTTTTCAAACAAGTTTGAAGATGGCGCCTTATGAAGCCTTATATGGCAGGAAGTGTCGAACTCCATTGTACTGGACGAAAATTAAGGAAAATTAGATTCACGGAGTTGATTTGATTAAAGAAACTGAAGAGAAAGTTAAAGTGATACGAGATTGTTTAAAAGTAGCAACGGATAGGTAAATTTCATATGCTTGTAACATCCCGTACCCGAGACCGTTGCCGGAGTCGGACACGAGGGGTTCACAGACTAAATTCGCTTACTATCGCAGTCCATTTTAAAAATTTCCAGGCAGTTGGCTAACTGCGTCACTGTCACCTTAAAAATCGTATCTTGAGTTTCACAACTCGAAAGTCAGTTTCGTAATTTTTCCCTGAAACTAGACTCATATGCCCATCTACATATTTTTTTCTAGAATTTTTGGTCGGGCCAATTAGTTCAGTTTATTAGCTAAATTATCCCCTGTTACAGGGTGCAACTACACTGACCTTCATGCATTACGATTTGGATATCTCCCTGCACAGAGCTTCAATACTGATGCCGTTTGTTTCTATAGAAACTAGACTCATAGAGGAATCTATACATATATGGAATGACTCCTAATTATCTCTGGTTAATTTATAATGAATTTCCAAAGTCCGAACAGGGAATCCAGAAACCGTTCTGGCCCTGTCTCACGAGAACCTGAATATCTCTTAACGTACTGTCCATATGATCGTTTTGTTACTTTCCTATGAAAATAGATTCATCAAGGTTCGCTTACATAATTTATTCACTATTTAATTCCATTCCTACTATTTTTAGTTATTTTTTACATCCACATCACTGCTGCTGCCAGCATCTATTTTTTTAAGGTAAACTTTACCTATTTCATGATCCTCCATGGATCAACTAGAGTTTGTCATACATATTCCAAAAGTGATCAAGAATAACCCTTCCCATGGCTAACCGTTACCAACATTTCCATACCTCTCGACGGACAACATACAAAACGATTATAATGCTATGATCAAAGTATATTTAAGCCATTTTCGCATGGCTATCCAAATTTACACAAAACTGAAGGGTACATGACCAACAACAAAAGGGTAGTCCTATACATGCCATTTCAAAGTTCAACCAAAAATGTACCAAAAGGGGGCTTTGATAGTGTGGGAGACTTCGACTTCCAAAAATCCCGAGTCCGATAGCTGACGAGCCAAAATCTATAAAACAGAGAAACAAAGAAACGGAGTAAGCAATTTATGCTTAGTAAGTTTTGAGCAAGGGATTCCAGCACAACAAAAGTATAGCATTCATGTAGCTAAACAGATAATTTCATATGCACAAATTTTCAATATCATACTTACTTCACATTACCAACCCTTATATTCATACACAAAGATCAACTTAGCCAAAGGCCGGTAGCTCATTTATCAACTGAGCGAATACTTATTTGTAAGGGCTCAACTAATTCAAAGCACATACGAAACATACCTCAATGTTGGGATGTTACAAGCGTATCAACTGAAATTTTTACAGCAAGATCGTTCATTCCCAAATCACGTACCTTCGGAATTTTACCGGATATAGCTACTCGTTCAAATGCCTTCGGGACATAGCCCGGTTATAGTAACTCGCACAAATGCCTTCGGATCTTAGTCCGGATATGGTCACTTAGCACAAAGCCTTCAGGACTTAGCCCGGACATCATTCGAATAACCATGCACATTTAACAATAAATCATGACACATTCGTATTTCATTTTCATTAGCAAAACTCAAACACAAGACACTTATCACTCTTGCAATTTCGGCTCAATAGCCACACACAAAGAGCATGATTTTGATTTGCTTAAAACATGATCTAATCAAATCATAATTTAAGCTCTATTACTCAAGAACTTACCTCGGATGTTGTCGAACGGTTTCGACGGCTATTCGACCACTTTTTCCTTCCCTTTATCGGATTTAGTTCCCCTTTGCTCTTGAGCTTAATTCAAACAAATTTAACTCATTAAAGTCTCATTTTGCTAGCTTATGGCCGAATATGACAAGGAGTTTGATAGGTCATATGGTCACCTTTTAGCTCAAATACACAATGGTCATACGCATTTTTAATCACATCAAGCAATTTAATACAATTCATTCGAACATCAAAAGAGAAGCTCAAGGTACTTAGCCCATATATACATTAGACACTAGAGTCACATATGTACGAAATCACGAATCGAATTCAACATACTAGCTAATATTTCCCCTTTGCCGAATTTTCTAAGTCAAGCTAAAGCCATCAATAGGCTACCTATGGCCGAACATACACATAACTTATGTACTTATTCATGTGGCCGAACATACATGTCTATGTTGGGGCCGATTGCATCACAACACCATACCATTTCAATTTTTGGTCATGGTTAAACAAAGAACTTAATGTCTCACTCAAAAATGCTAAAAAGAAGATTCAAGAATCATCAATCCACCATCACATGCACCATTACAAAGCTTCACTTTTAGCATGCAAATGATATCAACACCAATCCACCTTGGCCGAATATCATCTCCATGATATAGTAAAGATTTGAACCATGGGCTATTTAGAACTCAAGCTAACTACTAAAACATGCATGCATCTCATGGAACATCATCAAGCATACCTTAGTCTATCAAACCACCATAGCCGATTTCCTCAAAGCTCTTTTTCCTTCTTTTTCTTTCTCCTATTCGGCCAAGAACAACATGAGAGCTTTTCTCTTCTTTTTTTTTTTGGTCATGCATGAGAATGATGAACACATTTTTTTCTCTTTGTTTTCTTCCTTCAATTTCTTATTAGTTTATTGCCCATGCTTCTTATTTTATTCTTCCATTAACACAACATGTTTCATGACATGTTTTGCCCATGCTTCTTATTTTATTTTTCCATTAACACAACATGTTTCATGACATGTTTTGCCCATCATCCCTTGTCATGGCCAGCCACTAGTACTTAAATGGGGGGAAATTGACATGCAAGTCCACCCCTTTGATTACATGCACTATTAGGCCACTTGCATTTGCCTAGCACATTTCTAAATTTTCTCACATAAGTCCTATCAACTAAATTCACATGCAATTAACTAAATCGAAGCTTAAAACTTTCACACATTTATATTCACATATTTTAGGCAATAATTATCACATTCAAATAATTTGGTGACTCGGTCTAGCGGTCCCGAGACCGCTTTCCGACTAGGGTCACTTTAGGGCTGTCACAATGCTGATCTGAAAAGAAAGGAAATTGAGTTTCAAGTTGGAGTTAGAGTATTCTTGAAAGTGTCTCCATGGAAAAAGGTGTTGAGATTTGGCTGGAAAGGTAAACTGATTCCGCGATTTATCGGGCCGTATGATATCGTTGAAAAAGTTGGACCTTTAACCTATCGCTTGGCATTGCCAACTGAACTATAAAGGATTTACGATGTGTTCCATGTATCTATGTTAAGGCGATACCGATCAAACCCCTCTCACGTGATTTCACCCACTGAGATTGAAATTTGACCAGACATTACTTGTGGAGAGGAACCAATTAAGATATTGGCTCGTAAGGTTAACCAGCTGAGGAATAAAGATGTAGCCTTAGTAAAAGTTTTATGGCATCGACATGGTGTAGAAGAGGCTACATGGGAACCAGAAGAAATCATGAGAAGCCAATATCTGAATCTGTTCACTGGTAAGACTTATGAGGACGAAAGTCCCTAAATGGGGAGAAATGTAACATCCCAAAATAGGGCCTAGTCGGAATAGTGGTTTTGGGACCACAAATTCGACATCAAAATATTTATTTTATGATTATTATGAGGACTAGAATATAAGTATATGCATGTGTTAAAGTTTCATGAAGAAATTCTTTGAGTAAGGTGTTCAATTGCAAATTAGGGACTAAATTGAATAAACTGCAAAACTTGAATTCTAGAAGCAATTTGTATGAAATTGCTTTAGGTTATGAATTAAAAGGTCTTGGAGAGTAATTTTCCCAATTTCTAAATTTTTGGACAAAAATGGGCTTGTGTGGACGAAATTTTAAAGAAAGGGCATGAGGGTATTTTGGTTATTTGGCTTTTTAATGAAATAAAATGGGAAAAATCAAGCCAAAATTAGCCATTCTTCTTCCCCATGCTGTCGAAATTCTCTTGTCACCATAGCTAGGATTTTAAAGCTTTCCAAGCTCAATAGTAAGTGCTTCGAAGCCCCGGTTTTAATGTTCTTTGTATTTTTAAAATCCCGATAGCTTCCTCTCTCCATTTCTACCCATATTTCATTCTAGGGTTTATGTTTAAAAATTTACCCATGCATGAGTTATTTGTATTTTGATGGATTATGGAGGAACATGAAAGATGAATAAGTGTTAAACACATTTTCCTAGGTGATTTTCATGAAAAACCCTTGTAGGGACCATTTTGCAAAAGTTGTAAAATGTGTGGTAGAAGTGTGAAAATAATGGAAAGTGAGGGCTACCATGAGAAGGAAAAGTGTTCGACTAGGCTTGGGTAAGGTAGAAATTGCATATGTTTCATTATACAAGCTTAAGGACTAAATCGTAAAAATATCAAAGGTTAGGGGCAAAACGGTCATTTGGACCAAGGTGAGAATTAGACTTGTGATGTATAATGTGGGGTATTAATGACATAATTTTTTTGTTATAGACCTCGAGGAACAAATTTCGGAGGTCGATTGGGGTAAATGCAAGGTTCCGGAATAACTGAAATGCAACTCAGAAACAAATACCAGGTGAGTTCGGATAACTTAAAGTAAACCCCTAATATGCATAACTGTAGGATTTACAATTGCATGATGATTGCATTTATTATTGGCATGAAATATCATAGAAATGCATATTTGATGGTAACATGTGAAAAATGTCTCGATTGAGGTTGACAAAGGGAATTCGATAGTAACACGTAATTACATGTGATTTGAGATCCTGCATGTGATGCAGTAAGGATTTAGCCCGGATGGGTAGTCCGTTGATCTCAATTATGAAAATGATCTAGCATAGACGAGTGTTTCTTGAATGATCAAGCCTCCCGAAGAATATGTGTGCATTATGGATTTAGCCCGGAAAGGTAATCCGATTAGGGTCTGAATTTAGCCTAGACTAGTAATTCAGATCCAAGCTCAGTAATGGTGTATGTCTATAAGGGATTTAGCCTGGACTGGTAATCTCAACAACACCTTATGAATTCATGATATGGGGAATTTAGCCTGGACAGGTAATCCTCCCATAAGATGTGAGGTTTGTGGGAGTGCATATATATGAAATGATCATTCGTAAGAATTGACGGATAATGGGTATTCCATCAAGATTTCCTAGGAACTCAACGGGATTAATATGATGTATGTCAATAAGATGATGAATGGTGAGCTCATCTAAATAAATTATATGATGTTTTGTTATGTGACTAACTCATTGATTGAGTACATGTGATAGGGAATCATTTTATGATTGATGATTTCCTGATTTAAATATGGATGAATGATAATTATCGGTAAGTTTACTTTTCGGTTATTCGAGCTTACTAAGCATTTTACTTTTCGGTTATTCGAGCTTACTAAGCATGTAAATGCTTACCCCTCTCTTTTTCCCTATCTCACAGAGCTCGAGGACTCATAAGGACTGGAAGACGATTGGAGAGTCGATACACTATCAACTAGTCAAGTTTTGGTATAAAGACATTTTTATTTTGTTCAATGGCATGTATAGGATTTTTGAGCATTTTGTTATATGTGTCATTTGATTTGCCAAATGAAGGCATGTAAAAATATGTTTATCTTTTTGTATATGGCCATGAAAATTTGGCTTAATTGAAGTAGGCTTATGACCTACGAATTTTTGTATGGTTTTATTTACAAGTGATGGGTTGTTACCAATTGGCAATTAGTTACATGAACGAGCTAATTTCAGACGAATTAAAGTGACATGGAAACCCATAAACACTTAATGGGAGATAACCTTTCATGTATGAAACCAATGATATAAGGTTTCCATACAACTAGTTTTATCAAGATTATTTACAAGTGTATAATCATGTTTTCCTTCGAACTTGGTAACCACTAGGTATAAGGAGTAGCAAGGGGTGACTTAAGGCTTAGAAAATAGCCTATTAGGGTCCACATGGTCGGACACACGGGCGTGTGTTTAGACCGTGTGTGACACAAGGTTCCTTCCCATCGGTGTAGGATATGGTCGTGTGTCCCCTGCACTTAAAATTTTAAACCAAAAACGCACACGAATAGGCCACATGGGTGTGTGTCCTTGCCGTGTCTAAAAAATAGTGTTGCCCACGGACAGGCAGCACGGGCGTGTCCTAAGTCACACGGGCGTGTGAGTACACACGGCCCATTTACACGGGCGTGTAACCCTTTAAGATAAGGAAAATTTTCCAAGGTGCCCAAAAGTTTATAAAACGTTCTCAGTTTTGTCCCGAGCCACCTCTAGACATGTTTTAGGTCTCGAAAGCCTATTTAAGGGAAAGGATATACATATTTGAAAATTTTTAAATTGGAGCGCAACTTAGTGACTTGATTTAATATGTTTATGAACGTGAAATCCTAGTAACACCTCGAGCCCTGTCCCGCTGTCTGATACGGGTGAGGGGTGTTACATTTAGTGGTATCAGAGCTACGATTTAGTCGGTTCTGGGCCGACTGTAGAGAGTACTAAGGTTTGCTATACATGTCATTATTCAAATATTGATAGTGTGACGTCACCTAACTATTCAAATTGTTTTGAATATAGTAAATGCCTTCCAATCGAGCACAAGATGAGTCCAAGGGAGCCGAGAGCCATGCTCTAGCTTTCGTACAATGAGCTATATCTAGTAGTAGTAGAAGGTTTATGTCAGAAGGCTGGGAAGAGGACTGAGCTGTCTTCTTTGATATGATGGATGAATGGTTTGGGGATTACCTGAGAAATCACCCCAACATACCAAGACCTCCCCCACCCCTTAATCAACCTGATGATGATGTGCCGCAAGGTGTGGAACCAGTTAGAATTGGTAAGGCCTCTGTAGATAAACTTAGAAAGGATGGGGCCGAGGAATTCAGAGCTAAAGTTGATGATGACGCTCAAAGAGCCCAGTTGTGGCTTGAGAATACTACGCGGGAGCTAAATGATTTGTCGTACACACCCAAGGAATGTTTAAAGCGTGTTGTGTCCCCTTTGAACGACACTGTATACCATTGGTGGAAGATAGTATCCTCGGTAGTACCGAAGGAAAATATTACTTGGGATTTCTTCCAAGCAGAGTTTAGGAATAAATACATTAGCCAGTGATTTTTGGACTCGAAGCAAAAGGAGTTCCTGGAACTCTAACAAGGGAACAAGACTGTAGCAGAATACAAGAAAGAGTTCGTACGACTAAGTCAGTACGCAACTGAATGGGTCCAAACGGAATCGAATATGTGTAAACACTTCGAGGAAGGCCTGAATGAGGACATCAAGTTGTTGATTAGGATCTTGGAAATACGGGAGTTTTCCGCATTGGCCGATCGAGCCAAGAAGGCCGAAGAACTTAATAATGAATGCAAACAAGCTAAAAGAGAGGTTCGAGTTGCGAGCAAGAGGTCTAGAGGTAAAACACTCTCGTTCTCCACGAAAAAAGCCAAGAGCCAGCATGAGCGCTCCACTTCGTCAGTGGGATATTCAGGTAGAGCGAGAAGCTCTAAATGACAAGGTCAAAAGTCTTCCTCCCCGATGGTAACTAGTGTGAGGAGTGTAGATGATCAAAAGCCGAAGTGTAAGATTTGCAACAAACTACTTTCTCAGAGACTACCCGAAACGAGTTGGAAAAGAAGTGGAAATAGCTCCGAAATTGAGTACTCCTATTCCTCGAGGTAAACCTTCAAGATACCCAAGGAATGCTAGTGGAAGTCGAGTTATGATTAAAGACACTGCAAAATCAGAGGTTCGAGCCCCGGCAAGAACATATGCGATACGCGCCCGAGAAGAACTCTCTGCTCTTGATGTTATTATAGGCAATTTTTCCCTTTTTAATACAAGTGTTATTGCTTTAATTGACCCGGGGTCGACGCATTCATACATTTTCATGAGCTTGGCATCTAGAATGAACATACTCATTGAGCCTACGGAATTTATTATTAAAGTGTCGAACCCACTAGGCAGATCAGTCATGGTTGATAGAGTCTGTAAGAATTGTCCTTTGACGATCCAGGGTTATTGTTTTCCGGCTAATCTTATGTTGTTACCATTTGATGAATTTGATGTAATACTTGGTATGGATTGGTTAGCACTACATGATATAATTGTAAATTATGGTAGTAAGTATATTAAATTGAAATGCAGGGATGGTGAGATTCTACGGGTTGATTCAAGAGAGTTGGGTACGCCTCTGGTTTTGATTACGGTAATGGTTGCTCAGAGATATATGAGAGAAGGGTATGAAGCCTATATTGTATTTGTATTAAACACTAAAGAAACAGAGTTGAAGATTGATTCTGTGCCTGTAGTATGTGAGTACCCAAATGTATTTCCAGAAGAATTACCCGGATTACCTCCTGAGAGGGAAATAGAATTTTGTATTGAGTTGGTGCCAATGACAGCTCCCATTTCTATTGCTCCGTACAGAATGGCACTAATTGAGCTGGAAGAGTTGAAGGCGCAGTTGCAAGAGTTGACAGATAAAGGATTCGTAAGGCTAAGTTTTTCACCTTAGGGTGCCCTCGTATTATTTGTAAAGTAGAAAGATGGATTGATGAGGTTATGTATCGATTACAGCCAACTGAACAAGGTAACTATCAAGAATAAGTATCCTTTAACAAGGATCGACAATTTATTCTATCAGTTGAGAAGAGCCACCGTGTTCTCTAAGATAGACTTGAAGTCTAGCTATTATCAGCTGCGAGTTAAAGAATCGAATGTACCTAAGACAAGTTTCAGAATGAGGTACGGTCATTATAAATTTCTTTTCATACCGTTTGGGTTAACGAATACACCGGCCGTATTTTTGGATCTAATGAGTAGAATCTTCCAGCCATATTTGGATAAGTTTGCCGTTGTGTTCATTGATGGCATCATGATTTATTCCAAAGATAAGTCAGAACATGCAAAGCACTTTAGAATTGTGTTGCAGACTTTGCGGGAAAAAGCAGTTGTATGCTAAGTTTAGCAAGAGTGAGTTTTGGCTTCAGGAAGTTGGATTTTTGGGACATATTGTTTCGGGTGAAGGCATCCAAATCGATCCAAGTAAGATTTTTGCTATCGTCAAATGGAAATCACTTTAGAATATAACCGAGGTTAGAAGCTCTTTGGGCTTAGCTGGTTACTATCGAAGATTTGTGAAAGGATTCTCCAAGATAGCAACTCCGATGACGAGATTGTTACAGAAAAATGTTAAGTTTGAATGGACAGATAAGTGTTAGCAAAGTTTTGAGAAGTTAAAGACACTGTTAATTGAAGCTCACGTTTTATTATTGCCTGAGTCGGGAAAAGAATTTGTAGTCTACAGTGACGCGTCCTCAAATGGGTTGGGTTGTGTACTTATGCAAGATAGCAAGGTAATAGCTTATGCTTCACGACAGTTGAAGCCACATGAGAAGAACTATCCTACACACGACCTAGAACTTGCTGTCATCATTTTTGCTTTGAAAATTTGGAGGCATTATTTATACGGTGAGACTTGCCGCATATTCACTGACCACAAAAGTTTGAAGTATTTGATGACTCAAACAAAATTAAATTTGAGGCAGCGGAGGTAGCTAGAGTTAATCAAGGATTACAAACTGATCATTGACTATCACCTGGGAAAGGCGAATGTGGTCAGCGATGCGTTGAGCAGAAAATCTTTGTTTGCATTAAGGGCCATGGATGCTCGTTTGGCATTTCTTGATGATGGTTCAGTCTTGGCCGAGCTAGAGTCTAGGCCAACATTTCTATAGGAAATTCATGATGCTCAGTTTAATGATGACTGCTTGCCAGCAAAAAGGGCCCAATGTGAGTCAGGTGTTGAATCAGACTTTCAAATTGGTCCCAGTGGATGTTTGATGTTCAAAAATAGGGTTTGTGAACCCAAATACAATGAACTTATTCAAAAAATTTTGCAAGAAGCTCACAACCGTCGTTTGTCTATTCACTCGGGAAGTACCAAGATGTACAACGATTTAAAGAAGATGTACTGGTGGAACGGCATGAAAAGAGATGTTTCTGAATTTGTATCAAAATGCCTTTTATTTCAGCAAGTTAAAGCTAAACATCAAGTGCCTTCAGGTTTGCTACAACCTGTGATGGTCCCCGAATGGAAGTGGGATAGATTTACTATGGATTTCGTGACATGATTGCGATTGACTCCTGATATGTGATATTTGTGACAGGTTTTAAATATTTATAATGAATCGTTCTTGAAACTAACTATTATCACGCTGAAGGCAAGTGTACCTATCGAACTGTAGTATAGTTTTAGCAAGACCGGATTGTTGAACCCAAAGGAACTAAAAGTACTAGTAATGACTGTCTTTTTATTATCTAGCCTAAGAATAATGGGGTTTGTTTTAACTAACTAATTAACTAAACTAAGAAATCACAAAAAAATAGAATTGGGGAATTACTTTTGGGAAAAAACGATTGAATCAAGACAATACCTAAGGAAAAATCCACTTAGACTTCACTTATTATTTGGCTCTGAATCAGACGATTTATTCATTTGACTTGATCCGTAGAAATCCCTAAGTTATATTATTATCCCTCTCGAGACTAACAACGTCTAACCCTAGGTTGAATAATTGAAATCTCTTTCTAATTAACTCCCTAGGGTTGCATTAACTCGATCTATGGATCCCTTTATTAGGTTTCACCCTAATTTGACAAAATTTTGTCACCCTATCTCTAGGAGCGCAATCAACTCCGCTTAATTATGACAAATGTACTCTTAGACAGGTTCTATTTCTCCTCTGAATAAGAGCTTAACTTGAATCAATATCCTAGAATATCAAGACAAGAATTAAGAACACATACTTAAGAACAAGCCAAATATTTATCATACAATTCAAATAATAATAACAAGATCTATCTTAGGTTTCATTCTCCTTAGGTATTTAATGGTTTTAATTCATAACTAAAAAGGTAAACATCTCAGAAGAATAATGAATACAAAACATAATGAAAAACCCAAAACTCTTGAAGGGAAATTGAGGGGAGATCTTCACTCTTGATGATGAATCCGACTTCTGAGATTGATCAATCGGCTTTCCTTGAGCAGTTCCCTGCCTTATTCCTTGTGTGTCCCTTTTTCCTCCTCCTCTAGGGTGTATTTATATGCTTTAGAATGCCTAAGAACCCTTAAAATTGGCCATTTTCCAAATTGGACTAAACTTGGGCTCATTAAGAACACGCCCATGTGACACGCCCGTGTGCGATTACTTCAGGTCGTGGTTAAGCTTGTTAAATAGGCACGAGCATGTGGTCCACTCGTGTGAGTCGTACTTCGATTCTGCCAAATTGGCACGACCATGTGGTTTGCCCGTGTGAGAAGGTTTAGGCCGTGTTGATTTTGTACGTTGGCCCATTTTTTTCAGTTTTAGCTCGTTTCTCATTCCTTTCACTCTTCTATGCTCACCTAAGTATAAAACATGAAATTAAGGCATTAGGTGCATTGAATTAACCAATTTTAGGGAAAAATCATCCATAAAATGTGCTAAGCATGGGATAAAAAATATGTATGAATTACGGTTTATCAGCTCCGAAGAAGAAAGATGCGGTATGGGTTGTAGTGGATAAGTTGACGAAGTCGGCTCATTTCATTCCGGTGAGGGCAGATTACTCCCTCGATAGATTGGCCGACTTGTATATTTTTGAAATTGTAAGATTACATGGGGTACCACTATCGATTATTTCAGATAGAGACCCGAGGTTCACTTCAAGATTCTGGAAAAGTTACAAGAAGTCTTAGGTACGAAGTTGAGTTTTACCACAGCCTTTCACGCTCACACTGATGGTCAGTCTGAACAGATAATTCAAATTCTCGAGGATATGTTGCGTTGTTGCATCCTTGAATTTCAAGGTAGCTGGGAAAAATACTTATTGTTGGTAGATTTTCCTACAACAATAGTTTTCAAACAAGTTTGAAGATGGCGCCTTATGAAGTCTTATATGGCAGGAAGTGCTGAACTCCATTGTACTGGACGAAAATTAAGGAAAATCAGATTCACGGAGTTGATTTGATTAAAGAAACTGAAGAGAAAGTTAAAGTGATACGAGACTGTTTAAAAGCAGCATTGGATAGGTAAAAGTCATATGCTGATCTGAAAAGAAAGGAAATTGAGTTTCAAGTTAGAGATAGAGGATTCTTGAAAGTGTCTCCATCGAAAAAGGTGTTGAGATTTGGTTGGAAAGGTAAACTGAGTCCGTGATTTATCGGATCGTATGAGATCGTTCAAAAAGTTGGACCTTTAGCCTATCGCTTGGCATTGCCACCTGAAATGTAAAGGATTTACGATGTGTTCCATGTATCTATGTTAAGGCGATACCGATCAAACCCCTCTCACGTGATTTCACCGACTGAGATTAAAATTCTACCGGACATGACATGTGGGGAGGAAGCAGTTAAGCTATTGGCTCGTAAGGTTAAACAGTTGAGGAATAAAGATGTACCCTTAGTAAAAGTTTTATGGCATCAACATGGTGTAGAAGAGGCTACATGGGAACCAGATGAAATCATGAGAAGCCAATATCTGAATCTGTTCACTGGTAAGACTTATGAGGACGAAAGTCCCTAACTGGGGAGAAATGTAACATCCCAAAATAGGGCCTAGTCAGAATAATGGTTTTGGGACCACAAATCCGACATCAAAATATTTATTTTATGATTATTATAAGGCCTAGAATATAAGCATATGCATGTGTTAAAGTTTCATGAAGAAATTCTTTGAGTAAGGTGTTCAATTGGAAATTAGGGACTAAATTGAATAAACTACAAAACATGAATTCTAGAAGCAATTTGTATGAAATTCCCTTAGGTTATGAATTAAAAGGTCTTGGAGAGTAATTTCCCCAATTTTGAATTTTTTAGACAAAAATGGGCTTGTGTGGACGAAATTTTAGTGAAAGGGCATGAGGACATTTTGGTCATTTGGCTTTTTAATGAAATAAAATGGGAAAAATCAAGCCAAAATCAGCCATTCTTATTCCCAATGCTGTCGAAATTCTCTTGTCACCATAGCTGGGATTTTCAAGCTTTCCAAGCTCAATAGTAAGTGCTCCAAGCCCCATTTTTAATGTTCTTTGTATTTTTGAAATCTCGGCAACTTCCTCTCTCCATTTCTACCCATATTTCATTCTAGGGTTTATGTTTAAAAATTTACCCATGCATGAGTTATTTGTATTTTGATGGATTATGGAGGAACATGAAAGATGAATATGTGTTAAACACCTTTTCCTAGGTGATTTTCGGGAAAAACCCTTGTAGGGACCATTTTGCAAAAGTTGTAAAATATGTGGTAGAAGTGTGAAAATAATGGAAAATGAGGGCTACCATGAGATGGAAAAGTGTTCGGGTAGGCTTGGGTAAGGTAGAAATTGCATATGTTTCATTATACGAGCTTAAGGACTAAATCGTAACAATATCAAAGGTTAGGGGAAAAATGGTCATTTAGACCAAGGTGAGAATTAGACTTGTGATGTATAATGTGGGGTATTAATGACATAATTTTGTTGTTATAGACCCCGAGGAACAAATATCAGAGGTCGATTGAGGTAAACGCAAGGTTCCGGAATAACTGAAATGCAACTCCGAAGCAAATACTAGGTGAGTTCGGATAACTTAAAGTAAACCCCTAATATGCATAACTGTAGGATTTACAATTGCATGATGATTGCATTTATTATTGGCATGAAATATCATAGAAATGCATATTTGATGGTAACATGTGAAAAATGTCTCTGTTGAGGTTGACAAAGAGAATTCGATAGTAACCCGTAATTACATGTGATTTGAGATCCTGCATGTGATGCAGTAAGGATTTAGCCCAAATGGGTAGTCCATTGACCTCAATTATGAAAATGATATAGCATGGACGAGTGTTTCTTGAATGATCGAGCCTCCCGAAGAATATGTGTGCATTATGGATTTAGCCTAGACAGGTAATCTGATTAGGGTCTGAATTTAGCCTAGACTAGTAATTTAGATCTGAGCTCAGTAATGGTGTATGTCTATAAGGGATTTAGCCTGGACTGGTAATCTCAACAATACCTTATGAATTAATGATATCGGGAATTTAGCCTGGACTGGTAATCCTCCCATAAGATGTGAGGTTTGCGGGAGTGCATATATGTGAAATGATCATTCGTAAGAATTGACGGATAATGGGTATTCCATCAAGATTTCCTAGAAACTCAATGGGATTAATATGATGTATGTCAATAAGATGATGAATGGTGAGCTCATCTAAATAAATTATATGATGTTTTGTTATGTGACTAACTCATTGATTGAGTGCATGTGATAGGGAATCATTTTATGATTGATGATTTCCTGATTTAAATATGGATGTATGATAATTACTCGGTAAGTTTACTTTTCGGTTATTCGAGCTTACTAAGCATGTAAATGCTTACCCCTCTATTTTTCCCTATCTCACAGAGCTCGAGGACTCATAAGGACTTGAAGACGATTGGAGAGTCGATACACTATCAACTAGTCATGCTTTGGTATAAAGACATTTTTATTTTGTTCAATGGCATGTATAGGATTTTTGAGCATTTTGTTATATTTTTCATTTGATTTGCCAAATGAAGGCATGTAAAAATATGTTTATCTTTTTGTATATGGCCATGAAAATTTGGCTTAATTGAAGTAGGATTATGACCTACGAATTTTTGTATGGTTTTATTTACAAGTGGTGGGTTCTTACCAATTGGCAATGAGTTACATGAACGAGCTAATTTCAGATGAATTAAAGTGACATGGAAACCCATAAACACTTAATGGGAAATAACCTTTCATGTATGAAACCAATGATATAAGGTTTCCATACAACTAGTTTTATCAAGATTATTTACAAGTGTATAATCATGTTTTCCTTCGAACTTGGTAACCACTAGGTATAAGGAGTAGCAAGGGGTGACTTAAGGCTTAGAAAATAGCCTATTAGGGTCCACATGGTTGGACACACGAGCGTGTGTTTAGACCGTGTGTGACACACGAATCCTTCCCATGGGTGTAGGATATGGCCGTGTGTCCCCTGCACTTAAAATTTTAAACCAAAAACGCACACGAATAGCCCACATGAGTGTGTGTCCTTACCGTGTCTAAAAGATAGTGTTGCCCACGAGCAGGCAACACGGGCCTGTCCCAAGTCACACGGGCGTGTGAGTACACACGGCCCATTTACACGGGCGTGTGAGTACACACGGCCCATTTACACTGGCGTGTAACTCTTTAAGATAAGGAAAATTTTCCAAGGTGCCCAAAAGTTTATAAAACGTTCTCAGTTTTGTCCCGCGCCACCTCTAGACATGTTTTAGGTCTCGAAAGACTATTTAAGGGAACTGATATACATATTTGAAAAGTTTTAAATTGGAGCGTAACTTAGTAACTTGATTTAATATGTTTATGAACGTGAAATCCTGGTAACGCCTCAAGCCCTGTCCCGATGTCTGATACGGGTGAGGGGTGTTACATTTAGTGGTATCAGAGTTACGATTTAGTCGGTTCTAGGACTACCGTAGAGAGTATTTAGGTTTGCTATACATGTCATTATTCAAATATTGATAGTGTGACGTCTCCTAACTATTCAAATTGTTTTGAATATAGTAAATGCCTTCCAATTGAGCACAAGATTAGTCCAAGGGACCGAGAGCCATGCTCTAGCTTTCGTACAACGAGCTATATCTAGTAGTAGCAGAAGGCTTATGTCAGAAGGCCGGGAAGAGGCCTGAGCTATCTTCTTTGATATGATGGATGAATGGTTTGGGGATTACCTGAGAAATCGCCCCAACATACCAAGACCTCCTCCACCCCCTAATCAACCTGATGATGATGTGCCACGAGGTGTGGAACCGGTTAGAATTGGTAAGGCCTCTGTAGATAAACTTAGAAAGTATGGAGCCAAGGAATTCAGAGCTAAAGTTGATGATGACAGTGAAAGAGCCGAGTTTTGGCTCGAGAATACTACGCGGGCGGGTGCTAAATGATTTTTCATGCACACCCGAGGAATGTTTGAAGTGTGCTGTGTCCCTTTTGAAGGACACTGCATACCATTGGTGGAAGACCGTATCCTCAGTAGTACCGAAGGAAAATATTACTTGGGATTTCTTCCAAGCAAAGTTTAGGAAGAAATACATTATCCAGAGGTTTTTCGACTTGAAGTGAAAGGAGTTCCTGGAACTCTAACAAGGGAACAAGACTGTAGCGGAATACGAGAGAGAGTTCGTAAGACTAAGTCAGTACGCAACTGAATGGGTCCAAATGGAATTGGATATGTGTAAATGCTTCGAGGAAAGCCTGAATGAGGACATCAAGTTGTTGATTGGGATCTTGGAAATACGGGAGTTTGCCGTATTGGCCGGTCGAGCCAAGAAGGCCGAAGAACTTAATAATTAAAGAAAACAAGCTAAAAGAGAGGCTTGAGTTGCGAGCAAGTGGTCTAGCGGTAAAACACTCTCGTTCTCTACGAAGAAATCCAAGAGCCAGCATGAACGCTCCACTTCGTTTGTGGGATATTCAGGTAGAGCGAGAAGCTCTAAGCGACGAGGTCAATAGTCTTCTTCCCCGATGGTAACTTGTGTGGGGAGTGTAGAATATCAAAAGCCGAAGTGTAAGATTTGCAACAAATTACATTTCAGAGAGTGCCG
Source organism: Gossypium hirsutum (assembly GCF_007990345.1). Classification (NCBI taxonomy): domain Eukaryota; kingdom Viridiplantae; phylum Streptophyta; class Magnoliopsida; order Malvales; family Malvaceae; genus Gossypium; species Gossypium hirsutum. The sequence goes on along the minus strand of NC_053430.1, from coordinate 36,873,942 downwards.
AATAAAGAGTGGCGCATGTTTTAGGTGTGGTTCTTTGGATCACTTTCTCAGAGACTGCCTGGAACGAGCTGGAAAAGAAGTGGAAATAGCTCCGAAATCGAGTACTCCTTGTCTCGAGGTAGACCTCTGAGATACCTTGGGAGTGCTAGTGGCAATCGAGTTGTGACAAAAGACGTTGCAAAATCAGAGGTTCGAGCCCCAGCAAGAATGTATATGATACGCGCCCGAGAAGAAGCCTCTGCTCCTGATGTTATTACAGGTACTTTTTCCCTTTTTAATACAAGTGTTATTACTTTAATTGACCCGGGGTCGACGCATTCATACATTTGCATGAGCTTGGTATCTAGAATGAACATACTCATTGAGCCTACAGAATTTATTATTAAAGTGTCAAACCCACTAAGCAAATCAGTCATGGTTGATAAAGCTTGTAAGAATTGTCCTTTGACGATCCAGGGTCATTGTTTTTCGGGTAATCTTATGTTGTTACCATTTCATGAATTTGATGTAATACTTGGTATGGATTGGTTAGCACTGCATGATGTAATTGTAAATTGTGGTAGTAAGTATATTAAATTGAAATGCCCGGATGGTGAGATTTTACGGGTTGATTCAAGAGAGTTGGGTACGCCTTCGGTTGTGATTACGGGTGATAAACCATAATTTATACATATTTTCCCCCATGTTTAACGCATTTTATGGATGATTTTCCATTAGAATTGGCGAATTCGATGCTCCTAATGCTTTGATTTCATGTTTTACACTTAAAAGAGCATAGGAGAGTGAAAGGAACGAGAAACGGGCCAAAAATAGAGAAAATGGGCCAAAGTACGAAATCAACACGGCCTAGACCTCCTCACACGGGTAAACCACACGGTCGTGTCAATCTGGCAGAATTGGAGTACGACTCACATGGGTATAGCACACGGCTGTGCCATTCTAACAGGCTCAAACACGGCCTAAAGTAATCGCATACGGGCGTTTCCCTGTCGAGCCCAAGTTAAGTCCAATTTGGAAAAGGCCACTTTTGAGGGCTTCTAAGCATTCCCAAGCCTATAAATACACCCTAGAGGAGGAGAAAAAGAGAGGCGAAGAAGGGGGTAAGGAATTACTCCAAGAAAGTTGATTGATCCGTCTCAGAAGCCGGATTCATCATCAAGACTGAAGATCTCTCGTCAATTTCCCTTCAGGACTTTTGGGTTTTCTTCATGTTTTGTATTACTTATTCTTCTGAGATGTTTCCTTATTTAGTTATGAACTAAAACCCCTAAATACCTAAGGGGAATGAAACCTAAGATGAATCTTGTTATTATTTTCTGAATCGTATGATAAATATTTGACTTGTTCTTAATTATGTGTTCTTAATTCTTGTTTTGATAGCCCAGGATACTGATTCAAGACATGCTCTTATTCAGAGGAGGAATAGACCCTGTCTAAGAGTACTTTTGTCATAATTTAGCGGAGTTGATTACGCGCCGAGAAATAGGGTGACAGGATTTTGTCGGATTAGAGTGAAACCTAATAAAAGGATCCATAAATCAAGTTAATGCAACCCTAGAGTGGTAATTAGAGAAAAGTCTCAGTTATTCAATCTAAGGATTAGACGTTATTAGTCTTGAATAGGGATAATAACATAACTTAGGGATTTCTACGGAACAAGTTGAATGAATAAATCGTCCGATTCGGAGCCAGAATAACAAGTAAAGTCTAGGTGAATTTTTCCTTAGGTATTGTCTCAAGTCAATCGATTTTCCCAAAAGCAATTCCCCAATTCTTTTCTCCGTGCGTTCTTATTTTAGATAATTAATTAATTAAAACAAAACCCCATTATTCTTAGGTTAAATAATAAAAAGATAGTTATTACTAGTACTTTTGGTTCCCTTGGGTACGATATCCCGGTATTGCCATTACTATACTATTGTTCGATAGGTGCGCTTGCCTACATCGCGATAATAGTTAGTTCATGAACGATTAATTATAAATATTTAAAACCTATCACGAAACGTCGCGATCAAGTTTTTGGCGCTGTTGTCGGGGAATTAAAATATTAGGAACGCTAAATTTTTATTACTTTAGCCATTTATTTTTCTTGTGATTTAATTTAATTTCATTATTTTTATTACTAATTAATTTACTTTTTCTTTCTCTTGGCAGGTTTTATAGTTTATGACTGGAAGAAACCCGTCGGGACCATTATCTTTTGACGAAGAAATTGATCGCACAGTTCGTAGAAACCAAAGAGAAATAAGGCGCAGCTTAAGATACACAGAGAACGAGCAAGAAGACAATACTCAACCCCCAACCAAAGAGATGGGTGAAAACCAAGGCAATCAGCTACCTCCTATAATTGCAGTTAATCAAAATCCTGCTCCACGCACTATGTATGATTATGCTAAACCTTCTTTAACAGGAACTGAATCTAGCATAGTTAGACCTGCTGTAGGTGCAAATACTTTTGAACTGAAACCTAACACAATTCAAATGATAGAGTAGTTTGTTCAGTTTGATGGTTTGCGGGATGAAGATCCCAACGCTCACTTAGAAAACTTTCTGGAGTTTTGCGACACTTTCAAAATTAATGGCGTTTCTGATGATGCTATTCGCCTTCGATTGTTCCCTTTTTCACTGAGAAACAAAGCTAAACAGTTGTTGAACTCGTTACCACGAGGGTCTATCACTACTTGGGAACAAATGACCAAAATTTTTTTACTAAAATATTTTTCGCCGGCTAAAACGGCTAAATTACGTGATGATATCTCTACTTTTGTGCAGATTGATTTAGAAAAACTTTACGATGCATGTGAGAGATACAAGGACTTACTGAGAAAGTGCCCTCACCATGGGTTACCACTTTGGCTTCAAGTACAAACATTCCACAATGGTTTGAACCCCTCGACTCGGCAAATGGTTGACGCAGCTGCTGGCGGAACCATCAACAACAAAACACCTGAATAGGCTTATGAATTCATTGAAGAAATGTCACTGAATAACTATCAGTGGCAAGTCATGAGGGCTAAGCCAAGAAAAATAGTTGGCGTTTATAACGTCGACTCAATTACTATCCTGTCAAATTAAGTAGAACTTCTCAATAAAAAGATTGATGGTTTACTTGATTCTACGCAGGTACATCCAGTAATGAGGTGTGACTTAAGTGGAGGAGGTGTGCATACAGAATATCAATCCTTCAATCCTACAACCGAAGAGGAACAAGTCAACTATATGGGTAACAATAACTTTAGATCTCAAAATAACTCATACCGTAATGCTTATATTGCAGGTTGGAGGAACCACCCAAATTTCTCCTAGGGTGGTCAAAGGAATCAAAAGCCACAACATCCTTTGGGCTACCAACAACCACCCTACCGACAGGAAAAGAAGCCAAATCTTGAAGAGATGCTCTCAAAGTTCATATCAGTGTCAGAAACCCATTTTCAGAACACTGAGACAGCAGTTAAAAATCAATAAGCTTCGATCCAAGGGCTCGAAACTCAAATAGGCCAGCTTTCCAAACTGATCTTCGAACGACCACAAGGTAGTTTTCCAAGTAATACCGAACCTAACCTAGGGGAACAACTCAACGCAATTAATATTCAATATGACGAAGGAGTCGTTGAGCCTGAACCAGAACCGATGCAAGAAACTATGGTAAGCAAGGGTCAAGGTGAGGTAGATCAAAATACAAACAAACCGGTGAATGAAGAATATAAACCTCGTGTCCCATATCCTAACGCGACAAGGAAAGACCACTCGGACGAACAATTCGGTAAGTTCCTCAAACTTTTGAAAAAATTACATATTAACTTACCATTTATTGAAGCTCTGTCGCAGATGCCAAATGAAATGAAATTTTTAAAAGAGCTTTTAGTAAATAAGCGAAAGTTGGACGAAGCGTCACATGTAGAGCTAAACGCAGTCTACTCAGCTATTCTACAGAATAAGCTACCCCATAAATTGAAAGATCTAGGGAGTTTTACAACTCCTTGCTTAATTCGTAGTTTAGATATAAGTCATGCATTAGCTGATTTAGGGTTATACCTTACAAAATGTTTAAGCAAATAGGTCTTGGGAAACCTAAACAAACTAGAATGAGCATTCAATTGGCAGATAAAACTATAAGATTTCCTAGGGGTATTATTGAATATGTACTAGTGAAAGTAGATAAGTTCATATTTACCGTTGATTTCGTTGTTCTAGACATAGAGGAGGATAATAACACCCCTTTGATTTTAGGGAGGCCCTTTTTAGCAACTGCTAAAACAATTATTGATGTTGGCACAGGTGAGCTTACACTTCGTGTGGGAGACGAAACGATCACCTTTCAAGCTCGTAATTCTGGCATCACATCGAACATTGAAGGTAATGGTCCATACTATTCTACTAAACCTAACAATATGGTGCAACCTACTTTGCAGAAAATGAGTCTGAAGCAAGCACAAGAGTTGTTCTCAAGCAATAGTAGAGGACCTATTCATGAAGATCGAAGACTACAAATTGAGGTACTCGATGAATGGTGGACGCACAAACCAAGAACAACTGACAAACCGAAACTACGCCAAAACGAGCCCGATACCTCTCCAAGTCAATTTAAAGTGGGTGATAAGGTCTTATTAGATGCTGCAGATCCCCATATTGTCACTACCACACCGAATAAGGAAATCCCTCTTACGGTACTCAGTATTTTTCCATCCGGTACGGTGGAGTTAAGTCATCCCAAGTTCGGGACTTTTAAGGTAAACAACACCCTATTAAAACCTTATTTTGTCAAGATCGATAACAGGAACGAGGAGTACGAACTCCTTGAATCACCATGACCATACAACGGAGAGGTAAGTCGAGCTAAGACTATAAATAAACACTTCTCGAGAGGCAACCCGAGCAATAACATTATTAATTTCTTTAAATTTTGGTATTTAACTCCTAACCTACTAATAGAAATCTTAAATACAGGTGTTTCCACAGAGACACTGCCAATCACACGGGCGTTCTTAAGGCCGTGTGAAAACAGGGCAAAAGATTTCCCTAACATGGGCTATGATAAAATGCCACAACCGTGCAGCATGTCCATGGTCGAGCTTGCCAAAACAACACGGGCATGCGGCACGCCCGTGTGGAGGAACCGTGGATGAACCTATTAAAACAGTACGAGCGTGCGACACGCCCATGTCTAACACTCGTGGTCGAACCTATCAAATTAACACGGGCGTGGGGCTTTAACACACGAGCGTGGGAGAAGCGAGCAAAGATAGACACGGCCGTGCGACACGGCCGTGTGAACCAAGAAGCCTGAGGCACACGGGCATGTGTCGAATTTCAGACACGTAAAAATAGGAAAAACGCGAAACACACAGGCTAAAATTGGGGCACATGGGCATGTCCCATAGCCATGTGTCCCAAAATCTATAAATAGGCTGCATTATTCATTGTCTTCCCCACTCAAAAACCCTAAACCTAGCCGCTGAAATTCCACACGGCCTCCTTGCCATGCCCGTGCGCCACTTCTCACTCCATTTTTGACGCCCAATCTCTCTCCCTTAGCGTTTGTTCACTCTTTTCACCTCTATTCTACTTATTTTTAATGCTTATTCTTAAAATAATTGCTATTTTTATCATACTATGTTCATTTTGTTCATTATTTCCTGCATTATTAGATTATTTATCATGTATTTTATGTTAATGTAGGTTGTTAGGAAAGCTTCATTCTTTTGTCATTCACATGCCATTATCACGGCCATCCTCATGCCCTTACAATGTCACGAAATCTTGTTGTTAAAAAGAATTTTGTTGGTTGAGTTTGGTTCATATTTTGTCTGAAATTAGTAGTTTAAATTCATTGCTTTCCAAATTCATGTCTTTACTATTATTCTTCTTTACAAATTATAGGTATACGATGTCGTCTTCACGAGGAAAGAAATTTGTTGTCCCCGCTTCAAAGAAAAGGAATGGAGCGTCATCTTCCTCGGGTCCTATTGTGGAAATTCGTCACCCTTTCCTCCAATTCCCCAACGGGCCCCCAAGAAGAACTGTTTCAAATATTACGGGCCCGACCTTTAGCAACAGGCCGCTACATCGACTGGGCTACTATCGAACAAGTCAAGTTGGCTGACGCGATCCGAGCTCTTCTTACCACCAACCCTTGGGAGCTGTTCTTCAGGATTATCGAGTCGACATACCTAGAGCTCACGATAGAACTATGCTCAACGTTCCATTTTCAAACCGTAATGACAAGGTACGATGATCCCGGCACGATTTAATTTTGCCTAGGGGGATTAATCCGCCAGCTAAGCTTCCTAAAGTTTGGTGCTGCACTAGGCTTATATACGGAGGAATTCAGGGAGGAGAATGAACTACATGCTCTCAGTCGCCACATACATTTCTCTCCCTCGAAGTGCTGGCACACTTTGGCCCCTAGCACGGCCTCGTACAATCCTAGCCGCTCCAAGGCATCAGTTCTCCCACCATCCCTGAGGTACTTACATGCTGTTTTAGCTCACACGATTACAGGGAGGCGAGAGAGCACTGGCGTCGTCAACACCCACGACGTGTACTTCTTATGGTGCATGTCGAAAGGGGATGTCATCGACCTTGCCTATTTCGTCACCCTTGCGATTCAGCACCAGATGGAGCGGCATCGGAAGGGGGTCACCTCCATTGGCCCTTACGTGACCCAACTAGAGCGACACTTCGGGCTCCTCAACACCGCGGCCCAATAATCATCCCCCACCCTCATCAGCCAGATGTCTCCACAAGGCATCTCGAGCATGCTTAGCATGAGGATGATCGAGAGGCGCCGAGGAACCTACCCTCCCTAGTATCATCTCGCGTAATCTTCCGAGGAGGAGGCCCACGAGGACATTCCTGATGATGTCCCCCCACAGCACGAGGACCCACCGACTCAGCCACCACTACCCTCTCATCCAGTTCATGCGACGGCTTCATATGCTAACATCTCTGAGCACCTCACCCGATTCGAGTAGCAGTGTTTTCAACGATTTGACAACATTGATGCTACTCTACAGCAGATTTGTCAGTACCTCCACATCTCATTGCCAGTCCCACCTCGCGAACCATCTAGCAATGAAGATGTTTAGAAATATTTATTTATTATTTTATGCTTTTAATTTTTATTGAAACTACTTTTTATTTTTTTTTAGATTTTAGAATTTTATTTTTTAATTATTAATTTCGGTTATTTCTTTTCGACTACTTATTCTTCCTAATATCCCCTAAAAAGTTCCTGATTTTATCACAGTTATATAGAGCTCTTAAGCTCATCATCACAGAGGAACTAAAACTCCACCGGGAAAGGTTCTTCACGACTGCCATGTCCTGCTCGACAACGACCATAGCTACCACTAGATATAATGTTCTTTTGGTGCAAGACTTATGGCCTAATGACCCTCTACGACCGCCTGAGTATCCTCCTCCACTCTCTAACCGATTACTCTCCAAAACTCTAGTTCGAGGATTCATCATACAGGAAGTTTCACTTCTCTCCCTATTTTATTTTTATTTTATAATACCTATCTTTGTACATTGAGGGCAATGTACATCTTAAGTGTGGGGGGAGGCATTCATTTCATTATTAGAAAAATCCCTGAATAATTACCTTGTTCTCTTGAAAAGCTCTCATATCATATTTAGGATAAATTTTGATTGGTTTATGATTTTAATTGATATATCTTGAATTAAAATGTAGGGATTTATGCATTAATTGTTTAAACTTTAAGACATTAGAGAATCAAGCATGATAAGTTGATTTTTAAGAATTTAAAATTATATGTTGTTTCCCCAAGTCTAGTTATTACTTTGAATTGGAATTCACGAGTCTAAACATCAAAAAGCCATAATTTTTGTGAGACTTTTGAGCCTTTTGAGCATCTATTCATCCTTTCATGCTCACTTTTATTATTGCTTTGAATGCGTTACTATTGAACTATTATTCTAGAACTTGCTTGATTATGAATGTCGAGACCACACCATTTGATTTGATATGTCAAAATGATTAAGGCACTTAGGATTAACGCACTCATGCCATGAAAAGCCTACCTCCACGATTAACCCCTAGTAAACCCCTTGAGCCTAACAAGCCATTTCTTGTATTACCCTTAATATTAACCTTTAACCCATTATTGTTGAAATCCCCTAAACTAATTCCTATTTTTGTCGAGATTTGAGTTGAATGGACTGCCTAGATATGTTTTGTTCTTAATAGTTAGTCTATATTAATTTGACTTGTTCTTAAAAAAACACACATACACTATGTATACATATTTGTACTTTCATATTCTGAGAGAAGCTCTGTTGTACGCAAGTGAAGATTAACTCTTTTTCTAGTTAGGAAATTTTTCAATTCAATCTCGATTCTAACCCTTTCTTTCAGCTTGTGACCACACCCCCCTAATCAAGCCTCACCACAACCATCTAAAGACCTTTTGATTGATGTATCATCTTAAATTATAATGGTGGAGATTTGATTTTCATGTAAGCCTATGGTAATGACTTTCCATTATTGACTATTGAATGCTTCATTTATTGTCCTTAAACAACTCGAGTGATTTGAGTGAATCTTTAGTGAGGATGTGAAACTCTGTGATATTCTAAATCAAAGGTAATTACTTAGATGCGGAGAGACACCTATGTTTGCATGATTAAATACTCAACTTGGAATGTTTGAAACTTTTATGTTCTTTTAGTTGAATTCTCAATGTATGATTACCTATGGATTAATTTGAGATATTATTAAGAATTTATTTTGATTATGAGTTGAGGATCTTGCTTGAGGACAAGCAAATGCTTAAGTGTGGGGGTATTTGATAAACCGTAATTTATACTTATTTTTCCCCTATGTTTAACGCATTTTATGGATGATTTTCCATTAGAATTGGTGAATTCGATGCTCCTAATGCTTTAATTTCATGTTTTACACTTAGGAGAGCATAGGAGAGCGAAAGGAACGAGAAACGGGCCAAAAATGGAGAAAATGGGCCAAAGTACGAAATCAACACGGCCTGGACCTCTTCACATGGGCAGACCACACGGCCGTGTCAATCTGGCAGAATTGGAGCACGACTCACATGGGCATAGCACACGGTCGTGCCATTCTAACAGGCTCAAACACGGCCTGAAGTAATCGCACACGGGCATGTCACACGGGCGTGTCCTTGTCGAGCCCAAGTTAAGTCCAATTCGAAAAAGACCACTTTTGAGGGCTTCTAGGCATTCCAAAGCATATAAATACACTCTAGAGGAGGAGAAAAAGAGAGACAGAGAAGGGGGTAAGGAATTACTCCAAGAAAGCCGATTGATCCATCTCAGAAGCCGGATTCATCATCAAGACTGAATATCTCTCCTCAATTTTCCTTCAGGAGTTTTGGGTTTTCTTTATGTTTTGTATTCTTTATTCTTCTGAGATGTTTTCTTATTTAGTTATGAACTAAAACCCCTAAATACCTAAGGGGAATGAAACCTAAGACGAATCTTGTTATTATTTTCTGAATCGTATGATAAATATTTGACTTGTTCTTAATTATGTGTTCTTAATTCTTGTTTTGATAGCCCATGATACTGATTCAAGACATGCTCTTATTCAGAGGAGGAATAGACCCTGTCTAAGAGTACTTTTGTCATAATTAAGCAGAGTTGATTGCGCGCCTAGAAATAGGGTGACAAGATTTTGCCGGATTAGGGTGAAACCTAATAAAGGGATCCATAGATCGAGTTAATGCAACCCTAGAGTGGTAATTAGAGAAAAGTCTCGGTTATTCAATATAGGGATTAGACGTTATTATTCTTGAATAGGGATAATAACATAACTTAGGGATCTCTACTGAACAAGTTGAATGAATAAATCGTCCGATTCGGAGCCAGAATAACAAGTAAAGTCTAGGTGGATTTTTCCTTAGGTACTGTCTCAAGTCAATCGATTTTTCCAAAAGCAATTCCCCAATTCTTTTCTCTGTGCATTCTTAGTTTAGATAATTAGTTAATTAAAACAAAACCCCATTATTCTTAGGTTAAATAATAAAAAGATAGTTATTACTAGTACTTTTGGTTCCCTTAGGTACGATATCCCGGTCTTGCCATTACTATACTATTGTTCGATAGGTGTGCTTGCCTACATCGCGATAATAGTTAGTTCAAGAATGAGTTATTATAAATATTTAAAACCTATCATGGAACCTCGCGATCAACGGTAATGGTTGCTCAGAGATATATGAGAAAAGGGTATAAAGTCTATCTTGCATTTGTATTAAACACTAAGGAAATAGAGTTGAAGATTGAGTCTATGCCTATAGTATGTGAGTACCCAGATGTATTTCCAGAAGAATTACCCGGATTACCTCCTGAGAGGGAAATAGAATTTGGTATTGAGCTGGTGCCAGGGACAATTCCCATTTCTATTGCTCCGTACAGAATGACACCAACTGAGCTGGAAGAACTGAAGGCACAGCTGACAGATAAAGGATTCCTAAGGCAAAGTTTTTCACCTTGGGGTGCCCTTGTATTGTTTGTAAAGAAGAAAGATGGATCGATGAGGCTATGTATCGATTACCGCCAACTGAACAAGGTAACTATCAAGAATAAGTATCCTTTAGCAATGATCGACGATTTATTCAATCAGTTGAGAGGAGCCACCATGTTCTCCAAGATAGACTTGAAGTCTGGCTATTATCAGCTGCGAGTTAAAGAATCAGATGTACCTAAGATAGCTTTCAGAATGAGGTAAGGTCGTTATGAATTTCTCGTCATGCCGTTTGGGTTAACGAATGCATCGGCCGTATTCATTGATCTAATGAATAGAATCTTCCGGCCATATTTGGATAAGTTTATCATTGTGTTCATTGACGACATCTTAATTTATTCTAAAGATGAGTCAGAGCATGCAAAGCACTTGAGAATTGTGTTGCAGACTTTGCGGGAAAATCAGCTGTATGCTAAGTTTAGCAAGAGTGAGTTTTGGCTTCAGGAAGTTGGATTTTTGGGACATATTGTTTCGGGTGAAGGCATCCAAGTCGATCCAAGTAAGATTTCTGCTATCGTCGAATGGAAATCACCTAAGAATGTAACCGAGGTTAGAAGCTTTTTGGGCTAAGCCGGTTACTATCGAAGATTTGTGAAAAGATTCTCCATGATAGCAACTCTGATGATGAGATTGTTACAAAAAAATGTTAAGTTTGAATGGACAGAGAAGTGTCAGCAAAGTTTTGAGAAGTTAAAGACACTGTTAACTGAAGCTCTTGTTTTAGTATTGCCTGAGTCGGGAAAAGAATTTGTAGTCTACAGTGACGCATCCTCAAATGGACTGGGTTGTGTACTTATGCAAAATGGCAAGGTAATAGCTTATGCTTCACAACAGTTGAAGCTGCATGAGAAGAACTATCCTACAAACGACCTAGAACTTGCCGCCATCGTTTTTGCTTTGAAAATTTAGAGGAATTATTTATATGGTGAGACTTGCTGCATATTCACTAACCACAAAAGTTTGAAGTATTTGATGACTCAAAAAGAATTAAATTTGAGGCAGCGGAGGTGACTAGAGTTAATCAAGGATTACGAACTGATCATTAACTATCACCCGGGAAAGGCGAATGTGGTCGCTGATGCATTGAGCAAAAATCCTTATTTGCATTAGGGGTCATCGATGCTCGTTTGGCATTGCCTGATGATGGTTCAGTCTTGGCTGAGCTGGAGGCTAGGCCGACATTTCTGCAGGAAATTCATGATGCTCAGTTTAATGATGACTACTTGCAAGCAAAAATGGATCAATGTGAGTCAAGTGTTGAATTAGACTTCTGAATTGGTCCCGATGGATGTTTGATGTCCAAAAATAGGGTCTGTGTACCCAAAGACAATGAATTTATTCAGAAATTTTTTCAAAAAGCTCACAACAATCGTTTTTCTGTTCACCCAGGAAGTACCAAGATTTACAACGGTTTAATAAAGATGTATTGGTGGAACGGCATGAAAAGAGATGTTTCTGAATTTGTATCGAAATGCCTTGTATGTCAGCAAGTTAAAGCTGAACATCAAGTGCCTTCAGGTTTGCTACAACCTGTGTGGGATAGAGTTACTATGGATTTCGTGACAGGATTGCCATTGACTCCAAAGAAGAAAGATGCGGTATGGTTGTAGTGGATAAGTTTACGAAGTCAGCTCATTTCATTCCGGTGAGGGCAGATTACTCCCTCGATAGATTGGTCGACTTGTATATTTTTGAGATTGTAAGATTACATGGGGTACCATTGTCGATTATTTCAGACAGAGACCCGAGGTTCACTTCAAGATTCTAGAAGAAGTTACAAGAAGCCTTAGGTACGAAGTTGAGTTTTAGCACAGCTTTTCACCCTTAAACTGATGGTTAGTTTGAGTGGATAATTCAGATTCTCGAGGATATGTTGCGTTTTTGCATCCTTGAATTTCAAGGTAGCTGGGAAAAATACTTGTTGTTGGTAAAATTTGCCTACAAAAATAGTTTTCAAACAAGTTTGAAGATGGCTCCTTATGAAGCCTTATATGGCAGGAAGTGCCAAACTCCATTGTACTGGATGAAAATTAAGGAAAATCAGATTCACAGAGTTGATTTGATTAAAGAAACTAAAGCGAAAGTTAAAGTGATACAAGACTGTTTAAAAGTAGCATCGGATAGGCAAAAGTCATATGCTGATCTGAAAAGAAAGGAAATTGAGTTTCAAGTTGGAGATAGAGTATTCTTGAAAGCATCTCCATGGCAAAAGGTGTTAAGATTTGGCTGGAAAGGTAAACTGAGTCCGCAATTTATCGGACCGTATGAGATCGTTGAAAAAGTTGGACCGTTAGCCTATCGCTTGGCATTGACACCTGAACTGGAAAGGATTCACGATGTGTTCCATGTATCTATGTTAAGGCAATACCGATTAGACCCCTCTCACATGATTTCGCCGACTGAGATTGAAATTCGACCGGATATGACCTATGGAGAGGAACCAGTTAAGATATTGGCTCGTAAGGTTAAACATCTGAGGAATAAAGATGTAGACTTAGTAAAAGTTTTATGGCATGGACATGGTCTAGAAGAGGCTACATGGGAACCAAAAGAAACCATGAGAAGCCAATATCCGAATCTATTACGATGACGAAAGTCCTTAAGGGGGGAGAAATGTAACATCCCAAAATAGGGCCTAGTCGGAATAGTGGTTTCAGGACCACAAATTCGACATCAAAATATTTATTTTATGATTATTATGAGGCATAGAATATGAGTATATGCATGTGTTAAAGTTTCATAAAGAAATTCTTTGAGTAAGGTGTTCAATTGGAAATTAGGGGCTAATTTGAATAAATTGTAAAACTTGAATTCTAGAAGAAATTTGTATGAAATTGCTTTGGGTTATGAATTAGAAGGTCTTGGAGAGTAATTTTCCCAATTTCTAAATTTTTGGACAAAAATGGGCTTACATGGACGAAATTTTAAAGAAAGGGCATAAGGGCATTTTGGTCATTTGGCTTTTTAATGAAATAAAATGGGAAAAATCAAGCCAAAATCAACCATTCTTCTTCCCTATGCTGCCGAAATTCTCTTGTCACCATAGCTAGGGTTTTCAAGCTTTCCAAGCTCAATAGTAAGTGCTCCGAAGCCCCGTTTTTAATATTCTTTGTATTTTTGAAATCCTGGTAGCTTCCTCTCTCCATTTCTACCAATATTTCATGCTAGGGTTTATGTTTAAAAAGTTACCCATGCATGAGTTATTTGTATTTTGATGGATTATGGAGGAACATGAAAGATGAATATGTGTTAAACACTTTTTCCTAGGTGATTTTCATGAAAAACCCTTGTAGGGACCATTTTGCAAAAGTTGTAAAATGTGTGGTAGAAGTGTGAAAATAATGGAAAATTAGGGCTACCATGAGAAGGAAAAGTGTTCGGCTAGGCTTGGGTAAGGTTAAAATTGCATGTGTTTCATTATACGAGCTTAAGGATTAAATCATAAAAATATCAAAGGTAAGGGGCAAAACAGTCATTTGGACCGGGGTGACAATTAGACTTGTGATGTATAATGTGGGGTATTAATGACATAATTTTGTTGTTATAGACCCCAAGGAACAAATTTCGGAGGTCGATCGAGGTAAACGCAAAGTCCGGAATAATTGAAACACAACTCCGAAACAAATACTAGGTAAGTTCTTATAACTTAAAGTAAACCCCTAATATGGATAACTGTATGATTTAAAAATGCATGATGATTGCATTTATTATTGGCATTAAACATCATAGAAATGCATATTTGATGGTAACATGTGAAAAATGTCTCGGTTGAGGTTGACAAAGGGAATTTGATGGTAACCTGTAATTACATGTGATTTGAGATACTGCATGTGATGCAGTAAGGATTTATCCCGGACGGGTAATTCGATTAGGGTCTGAATTTAGTCTGGACTAGTAATTCAGATCCGAGCTCAGTAAGCGTGTATGTCTATAAGGGATTTAGCCTGGACTGGTAATCTCGACATCACCTTATGAATTCATGATATGGGGAATTTAGCGTGGACTGGTAATCCTCCCATAAGATGGAAGGTTCGCGGGAGTGCATATATGTGAAATGATCATTCGTAAGAATTGAAGGATAATGGGTATTCCATCGAGATTTCCTAGAAACTCAACGGGATTAATATGATGTATGTCAATAAGATGATGAATGGTGAGCTCATCTAAATAAATTTTATGATGTTTTGTTATGTGACTAAATCATTGATTGAGTGCATGTGATAGGGAATCATTTTATGATTGATGATTTCGTGATTTAAATATGGATGTATGATAATTACTCGGTAAGTTTACTTTCCAGTTATTCAAGCTTACTAAGCATGTAAATGCTTACCCCTCTCTTTTTCCCTATCTCACAGAGCTCGAGGACTCATAAGGACTAGAAGACGATTGGAGAGTCGACACACTATCAACTAGTCAAGCTTTGGTATAAAGACATTTTTATTTTGTTCAATGGCATGTATAGGATTTTTGAGCATTTTGTTATATGTGTCATTTGATTTTCCAAATGAAGGCATGTAAAAATATGTTTATCTTTTTGTATATGTCCATGAAAATTTGGATTAATTGAAGTAGGCTATGACCTATGAATTTTTGTATGGTTTTATTTACAAGTGAGGGGTTGTTACCAATTGGCAATGAGTTGCATGAACGAGCCAATTTCGGATGAATTAAAGTGACATGGAAACCCATAAACACTAAATGAGAAATAACCTTTCATGTATGAAACCAATGATATGAGGTTTCCATACAACTAGTTTTATCAAGATTATTTACAAGTGTATAATCATGTTTTCCTTCGAACATGGTAACCACTAGGAATAAAGAGTAGAAAGGGGTGACTTAAGGCTTGGAAAATAGCCTATTAGGGTCCA
Organism: Gossypium hirsutum; assembly: GCF_007990345.1. NCBI lineage: Eukaryota > Viridiplantae > Streptophyta > Magnoliopsida > Malvales > Malvaceae > Gossypium > Gossypium hirsutum. Next base: position 36,858,546 of record NC_053430.1, on the reverse strand, counting down.
CATGGTCGGTCATACGGGTGTGTGTCTAGGTCGTATGTGACACACAGTTCCTTCCCATGGGTGTACGCTATGGTCGTGTTTCCGCTGCACTGAAAATTTTAAATCAAAAATGCACACGAGTAGGCCACACGGGCGTGTGTCCTTGCCGTGTTTAAAAGATAGTGTTGCCCAACGGCAGGCAGCACGGGCGTGTGCCATGACCGTGTTGATAAGTCAGTGGTACACACAGCCGTAGGGCATGGGCGTGTTCCAAGTCACACGGGCGTGTGAGTCCACATGGCCTATTTACACGGGCGTGTAACTCTTTAAAATAAGGAAAATTTTCCAAGGTGCCCAAAAGTTTATCAAACGTTCTCGGTTTTGTCCTACGCCACCTCTAGACATGTTTTAGGTCTCGAAAGCCTGTTTAAGGGAAAGGATATACATATTTGAAAAGTGTTAAATTAGAGCGCAACTTTGTGACTTGATTTAATATGTTTATGAACGTGAAATCCCGGTAACACCTCTAGCCCTGTCCCGACGTCGGATACAGGTAAGGGGTGTTACATCGGTTCTCATCTATCGTGCTGATGCCATGTCCCAAACAGGTCTTACACTAGCACATACATCACCTAAATGCCATGGCATGGATATCCAAATTATTCCTGAGGTTCAATTAGGAGTCTCTACTACATCGATTCTCATCATGCACATTCACAGTAATAGTCCACAATTTATGTCATATTAATTATACAATACATAAATACAGATAAGTTACATTATTTACGTACAACTTACCTCGGTACACAAAATTTAGGCGATTAATTGTATTTAATCCGCTTGCTTGGCTTTTCCCCGTTTCTAGGTCCAAATTGTGTATTTCTTGATCTATAATAATAAAATTTCACCCATTTAATCATCACATTATTAAAAACATACTATAATTCGCAATTCGGCAAAATGACCGTTTTACCCTTAGACTTTGCAAAAATTATGATTTTTCCCTTAAGTTCGTAAATCAATTTTTATCGAGTTTCCTCATTAACCAAGCCTAGCCGAACTCTTTTTATACCTATAGCAACTCACAATTTCAAACATTTCACACAATTACCACCTATTTTACAAGTTTTACAAAATAGCCTATTTAGGTGCTTTCATGAAATCCCCTTTCACAAAAGTTGTTTATTTAACAACCATGATTCATTTTCTTCCATGAAAATTCAGAAAAAAACATGAACACTCTCATGGCAAATCCCTAGTCTCTCAACCATTTTGCAAAATAGCCCCCCATTAGTTAGCTTAAGATATAAGGGCTCTAAAAGTACAAAAATCATTAAGAAAGACCACCAAAATCACCTACTTGCAAGGGTGAAAAGTTGCTAAAATTTCAAGCTTCCAAAACCCTAATTTTGCTAAAAATTTTGGTGGAGAGGGGGAAGATGAAAGGTGATATCCTTTTATTTTATTTCAAGTCAAATTAGTCACCAAATTTCACCTAACCTTTGGCCATTTCATTTTCTTTGTCCCTATGGACGGCCACCCTTACTAGAATGGGTCTATTTGCCCTTTAAAGACCCTTAATTATGTTTCTCTAGCTATTTAACACTATTTTCTAGTAATACAAAACTTTTTCCCTTTATGCGATTTAGTCCTTTTTCGCAATTAAGCTCACAATCTCTAAAATTGATTCACCAAAATTTTCATGCACTTATATAATCACGCTACAACACATAATTGATATTAAAAATAGTTTCTTTGATATCGAGTTAGTGGTTCCAAACCACTATTCCGACTAGGCCTAAAATCAGGCTATTACAAACTGATTGACAGATCACGAGAACACGTTTAACTTAACAAGGGTGATGTGAGGAGTTATGAATGGAGGGTTTATTTGTACTCATGCATGATTGTGGGGGTATGTTTAAGTTGGCAAATTTTAGTCACCCATGTACTGTATGGATTATGTTTAAATTGGCGTATCGTGTCTGTATGACAGAGCCTTACAAAAAATCCTATTTTTCTTTCTTGCGAGTATTGATGCTTCTTGATTATCGACATTTTTGTAAATTATTTATGTCTATTTTGAAACTCACTAAGTTGAAACGAACTTCCTCTATTACTTTTTCTTCTTAGGAGTTTTGATAGTAGAAGAAGAATCAATCGAAGGGATTATGCCAGAGGTACGCTTACGAGTGAGCCACTTATTTATTTTTGTATCATGCATGGCTATTTTTGGCGAGTGGTGTATAGATTTGTTTTGTAATCAACTTACAGGGGCAAAATGAGGAAATTTTTTAGAGGGGAAAAATTAAATTGTATATTTTCATGATAGTAAAAATGCAATTTTACCATTTTAATAGCCTATATCTTTTATAATTTTTAAAGGATTAAATAAAATTTTTTAGCATTTTTAGGGAGCCAAAGTGTTACTTTACCATTACAAATTTAAAATTTTAAGGGCTTAAATAGAAATTTTCCATTTTAGAGGGGCCAAGGCCTCTACCAGCCCCTGGGTTCGCCACTATCAACTTATGAAATTATCCTTGTCATTTGCACTATTTTTGTTTTCAAAAGAATTGCCTTTTTTTCCCTGAAAGTGTATGCCTAATTTCCTTGATTTGTTGTTTATGAACTTATCGTCTTTTTTCCCTGAAACCATCTTTTTCCTTTGCTCTACAGTCCCCATTGATATCATCAAATGATTTTGACAAACCTATTTCCTTAACTCTAATAGAAAAATTCATGTAAAACCCTAACCTGTATCCATCGCCAGAATAGGGTTACGGAGTATTATCAGAGTTTATAGAACAATTACAAATAATTTAGGTTAATTACTATTCAATTTCTTTAAGTGGTCTTATTGTCCCTTGTATGGGCCCTCGAGGCCCAATAATAACATTGGAATCGAGTCGGGACTAAATCGGGATCTCAGAGAATTTTTGCGAAATTTCCAAAATTTTTCCTAGATACAGGGCACACACGCTCATGTGGTCAGGGCATACGCCCGTGTGACCATAGGACACGCCCGTGTCACAAGCCGTGTCCAACCCCGTGTAACTCTCTGACTTATGCTACATGGTTAGCCACACGCCTGTGTGCTAGGCCGTGTGGTTAATTCAATTTTTCAAAATTAAGTGCAGGTTTCACATAGCCAAAACACATGCCCGTGTTTTGGGCCGTGTAGCACACACAGCTGAGACACACGCCCGTGTCTTTGCCCGTGTGCTCAATTCTAAGCATTTTCTTTCTCAAATTTTAGATGCAAGGGACACACAGCCAAATCACACGCCTATTTGTCAGGCCGTGTGTCACATACAGTCAAGACACATGCCTGTGTGTCTTCCCGTGTGGACAAAATAAAGTCATTTTCTAGCTTTATTTCTCACCCAAATTTGCCAATAACCTACACCAAAATTTACAAGTATATACCAGTCAATTCAAGCATTAAATTCAAGCCAATTCTAACATCTAATATGATATTTTATCATATGTATTCATTATTATAATCCTTACTATTGTTTAATCTATATATTAAATATACCTTGATAAAACATACTTAATATTCTTGTCATATAGATATTTATCATGATATAACCTGACATGTATAGCAAAACAAATCATCACTAACCACACCGATGGCTAATTTACAAACCATATTCATATGCCATCAAAGGCCAAGTTGCCTATACATGCCATTATACCAAAATAAGTTTACTATTTATACCAAAACAAGTTATTGGATAGTGTGATGATGCTCCAACTGGTCTCCAACCTTCGCGAGCTTTTTAGCACTATAAAACAGAAAAAATAAAACCTAGTAAGCATTATATGCTTAGTAAGTTTGTATAACAGAAATTAAAACTTACCAATTACATTTAATAATATTAGGCATACAATTAACATGATTTCATTATTTTGGCAAGTTTACCTAAACACACATGTACTCAATCAAGCAAGTTAGTCATATAATACATTTATACGTCAAATAAACTTAGATGAGCTCATCATATAATCCTTCATCAAATAATTCAGAAACATTCAAGGCATATTTCTATATATCTCATTATTTTCTCATGTTAAAAGTTTTATCCATTGAATTATTGAATTACCGATTGATACTTAAGTCGTACACTCAAGGTGTACAATTCTGTTAACCGTCAATTCTTAATTAGGAGTACCCATTAGGGCACATAATCAGAGAGCACACTCTCGAGCTACATATCAGGATACTCAGAAGAGCCATATAATCATTTAACAGGACACTTATCCGGGCTAATCAGAAACTCATAAGAGTTTTACTCAGGAAGCTCATAAAGCTTATCAGATATCTCCGAAGAGATACTATCAAGAAGTACCAGATAAGGTAACAGGGAGTTCAAGCGAGCCTAACAGGACGCTCATGAAGAGCTTCCTTTGTGTTTGCATTATATGTAAGATCACAACCAATCGCATATCAGGACACTCACAAAGAGCTACGGTAGTGCGCAACACATGCTAAATCACTACTGATCAAGATGCTTGCAGAAACTATACATCAGGATGCTCGAGAGGGCTATATCAAGATTACTCGTCTGAGCTAAATCTTGTCTGCAACATATGCAGAATTACATTCACTTATGGGAAATCATATGTATCCGTTGATTTTCATTATTCAACGGAACTTAACTTCTTAGTAACATTTTCAATCATAAAAATAATTTCGTGTTATTTATAACATTCATATAAATCACATAAACATATACCACATTCAAATCAAATACAATATTCAATTAAAACATATTAGTATGCATAATTAAATTACACAAACTTACCTCGATAATAGTTCGTATAAAAAAATCTACTAATCTGAAACTTTTTCTTTTCCTCGATCTAGCTTTGAATTTGAGTTATCCGGATCTATATAAATGAATTTAATCATCAATTAAATACAATTCATATTCATTTATATTCAATTTACACTCTAGGCAAAATTACCATTATGTCCATAAATTTTTCATAAATTCCAATTTCGTCCTTAGGCTCGGAAAATGAAATTCATGCAATTTACTCCTTATTCTAAGCCTAACCAAAATTTTAATATAAAATTTACAGCACAGGTATTCTATACAATTCAGAATTTTTCTTCAATTTTTACAACTTTACAATTTAGTCCCTAAATCACATTTTCATCAAAACACTTTGTAAAAGTTGTTTATCTATCAACAACCTTTCATTTTCTACCATAAATTTCAAATTTTCAGCATATTCATCCATGGAAAATTTCTATACTTTGATAAATTTTCAAATTAATCCCCCAAATAGATAGATTAGACTATCCCGATTTCAAAAATATAAAAATTACTAAAAATAGGGCAAGAATACTTACCAATTTAAGCCTAGAAAGCTTGTTTTCTCTTTCCTGGGGTTCCCATGGAATATTTGGGGAAGAACATGATATAAAATGATTTTATTTCTTTTTAATTATTTATCATCTTTTAACTATTTTGATTTCCAATTTAGTCCTTGCCCTTTTTTCTAAATTCCATGGATGATTCATCAAAAATATCTACTAACTTTTCTTTAATGGTCTAATTACCATATAAGGACCTCAAGCTTTGAATTCCATAGCTATTTAATCCTTCTAGCTACTAGAATTCAACTTTTACATTTTATGTAATTTGGTCCATTTCGTAATTAAACACATAATCAGTAAAATTTTCTTATTAGAATTTTTATATGACATTTCTATCATAATACGGGCCATGCAATAATATTAAAATAAATTTTCTTTTCGGCTCGAATTTGTGGACCCGAAACCATTATTCTGATTTCACTGAAAATGGGTTGTTACAACTCATCTCCCTTAGCTCTAGAAATATTAACTAATCGATATGTTCTTTTGGGTTAATTGATACCAACATCATCATTTTGTCGAAGTTGTTCAACTTCATCGAGTTCTCACCAAGAGAAACTAACTCTCCCCATAATCCTGCTACTCTTTTGAATGATGCGTAGTTCCAACAGTGCAAGGGAATACTTAATACTTCAATCAATGGCACACTGTCTTTCATTACTGTTTTCTCCAACCATGGCTCTATTATGACAAAATTATTCCCACAAATATGCCCAATCATTCTACTTTAATATCTTGAGTAACTTTTCATCGGGTATTTCGATCAGGAAATGCCTTCCTTGAATCTTTCTGAATTCATGCCTTCCTTGAATCTTTCTGAATTCAATCTCACCCAAGCCACTTTGAACAATTGTTTTTGTAAGACTCTTCATTTCACAAAACATTGAAGTTTCGTCCACTAAACATTTCTGGAGCTTTCAGAGTTTGTTCATCGTTGACATGTCCCTTGATCAGTTTAACTTGATTTTTCTGCTTACTATCCCTAACTCTTATCATACTCAAATTGTCCTACTTTTATATATTTTCTCCTAAGTCCAATATGATATCCATCGCCTTCTTTCCACTCACCTCGCATTCTTTATGGTTTACAGCATTCTACCTTGATTTCCTTAATGGAACTGTTCTCCCAACTTAACTCATTCCCTTAAATCTTGCCATGTATATCGATATCCTATACCCTAAAATCACAAAACCATTTAACCTATTGATAGCCCTTCGTTCGTCCACCATTTTTTCACCTCACAAAACCAAACATTCTTCCACTCTTACTCTTCTTTGTCGAAATGAATGTATCAATGACTTCTCCATGATACTGAAACAACGTCCATAAGCCTTTCCAATACATGGTCATCAAAATGTTATGAACATATACCATAATCAGATCCTTCTCCATAAATTATCTTATTTATGAACCTTGTTTTTCGTCCTACTTTCTCCATATACTAGTTTCTTATACCATGTGATGCATATGTTAGTTGTATATAATAATTTACTTTTTACATTTAAAATTTTTTGTACATTTTCACAAATAATATAAAATAATATAGCTTAAATACTTTATAAAATATTGTATATTATTCAACCCATCGATTGATTGAATCAGTGAAACCTTTGTGATAAATCTTCATAGTGTTCTTATTTATTTCAAGCTCTACAACAATTGTTTTATTAATTTTAAGCTGGTTGTTATATGGAGTCATGCATATCTCAGCTTTGCATTGCAGCTATTCAATCACTCTCTCATCGAATTTATTTTTCAAATTCTTAATAGATGATTCCCTTTCATGATCTTACTATAAAAAAAATTGAGAATAAATTATGTAAAAATAAATTATATAAAATAGAAATAAAAGATATAAAGTAAAATAGAAAAAAATTAAATAGAAAAATAAGGTTAAAAAACTTTAAGCTGTGAGTGGATTGTTTTACAATTCTTTGTTGTGTTTCATTATCTTCACAATAATCCTATTTATAGGTCTTCATACATGCATAAAATGGAAGGAAAAAGGGTTAAATTTGAATATTGATTTTATTTCATATAAACTATTCCTTAATCGTTGTGGTTTTGTTTCTCGTAATTTTTTATCTTAATTTTCATAATCAACAATAAGGATTTTTCGATTACCTTTTACACTGACATTAAAAAGTAGATCTATTTTTTTAATGTAGTTATTATCGTATATAACAGTAATTTACTTAAAATGAATCTTTGACTACTTTCAAAGATAGAGGTAGGAAATAAGGTTTAATATAAAATGAGTTGTAAACATCATAATTAGAAATTATATTCACTATTATTATGGTAATTAAAATAAGTTGTAAACATCATAAGTAGAAATTATATTCACTATTATTATGGTAAATTACAATTTAAAACAAAGTATTAGGGTTCAATAATGCAAATATGAAAAAAGTTTATTAAAAAGTTATTTAAAATTTTTAAAGAATTTATAATTAATGCAATAATACATCATTATTACCCATGAAGATAAAATCATATTTAAAATTTAATTCTAAAAACGGAACCACTATAGATATAACTAAAAAAGAAAATATTTTAGAACTCAAAAAATTAACTTAGAGCTCAATTTTTCATATATGCTTTCATTCCTTCTTTTATAATATATAAAATATATTATATGATTTCTAATTTGTTTAATAATATATATTAATATATATGTAAATACATCTCAATAGAAATATGTTTATATACAAAAATAAATATAAATTTATTAATTATGTTAAATTAACTTAATTTAATGATTATATTTTATTTTTAATATAATTATAATAAATATTCACAAATATATTAAAAATTGATTTAAAATATTAAAATTTAATACCAACCAAGAGGAGTTGATAAATACCAATACAGGATGGTATGAACCAAAATAGACTGAAATACACATAAATTTGAGATAAAAAAACTTAAATTATATAATATTGATTTAAGGGTAAAGCAATATGTACAATAATACTAACCACCATGGATTTTCATTTCCAGATAAAACTTTGTGATGGTACTTGTGATAAAATATGATTTCTATTACATTATCATCACAAGTCCATCTCTAAATTTTGTCATAATAGTTGAATTGTAATTTTAGTTGTCACTTATTGATCACTGATCTACCACTAATAAACTATAAAAATGACGGGAATCTATGAAGAAAAAAAATTCAAAAACATTTTGGCAATGAATAAAAGATTTTAGTGGTTTCTTTAGTCTCGGATGAAACATTATCTCAATGCAATTGTAGGATGAAGACAACTGCTGGGTAGGTGAGATAATTTGAGCTCATCAGGTATTACAGAGAAAATGAAAGCGAAAAGCTCCAAAATGAAACATCCATGAGCAGAGAAATAGGCAAAAGAAGTCATCAACTTCACGCCATGTGTGTGGATAGAAGTTCAAAGTACAAAGCAGACTGTTTCTATGCAATGTGAAATACGTGTAGGAACTGGTTATCACTAATTTGGGGTGTTTCAATATGGAATAG